>NW_020955706.1:454564-539394 GCF_003031625.1 Empidonax traillii
TTCTGTGTAAGCTGATGAATGCATATCCCAGACAGAAAACAAGAAAATTAAGTTCATACTACACTGGTGCTTCAAAAACTGGGTGGGCTGCTGTTGGCAATGCTTTCTTTTTAAAATGAGCTTTTGAATTTCAAAATGGCACTCTAAGGTTACAGGCAAGTCTGTTACCTTAAAGGATATGGGAGGCCTCAAACACCAAAAAAAAAAAAAAAATCCTACTGGTAAAGATACTATTCTCATCAATCTTCAACATAAGGTAAAATCCTTTAACGTTTGGGTTAGTTCCAGGCCCAGAGGGATGTATTACTCTTTTGGCTCTTCTTCTTAGACAAATGATCCAAATGGGAAAATCCCAGAGAGTCCTCTCTTGTTTGCTCTGATTTCAGCCATGATCTTAAAGCTGGTCATGGTATTTGCAATTCATGGGAGCCTTCTCAAGCCCCCTCCTCTGCCTGGCCCATCCTCAAAAGTTTGAAGTGTCTGAATAGATAAAGGTATTAAAAAAAAAATAAATTAAAAAATCACCTTTGGATTGGTCTTGCTGCTCTTTTCACTGGATCACACAGCAAGAAAGGAAGATGTTGGCCCACAGCTGAACCTCTTCAGCTCCTTTGCAGGGCTGAATGTGTGTGGTTCCAACTGTGCTCTCCACCACTGAGATTTTTGGAACTTCAATTTCAGTGAAACTAAATAGAATTGGCTAGTTTTTTCCTCTCTCTTCCTGTCCTCTCACGTCTTTTTGATGGCCTTCTTATTTAGTGCTTTTTGGATCCAGTCCTTACATTTATAGATCCAAAGGATATATTTTACCCCCATGTCTGCCTACCCACATCAGCGTTTGATTTTTACAGAGACCTGTGGCAGTGACTGCATTTAAAGTACAGCAAAATGGAATTTAAAAACAAATTGAATCCCACCTCGTGGCCACCTCAACTCAGTCCAAATGCTGCAAGTATGAGGACCCTAAGTTATTATGCAGAAACCCTTTTTGTCATCAGATGTGCAGACCAAATGTTCTGTGTCTGTTTCACTTTTTCTTCCTCTCACCTTATTTGAAATTAGAGTGACAATGTATATAGAGCATGCCTGCCTGCCTGCCTATGTCTGGCAAGATTTCAGTCATCCATGAATTTATATTACTTTTTTAATACTGTTGATAAGTGATTGTTTTATTTCTAGACCATCTAGGGGATACAGAGGGTGCATTGCACAGTATAATCAATGCAGTGGCTGAGCTCATGTTCACATGGATTTACTAATAAACTAATGTTCCCAGATATATGTAGAGTCTTAGGAAAAACTAAAACCTAAAATAACTTGTAACCAGGTTTCTTTTCCAGCCTGGATGTTGAGATCAGTTATTTATTATCTAAAATAAGTGAGAAGTAATGTGAGTGGTGTTAAGATGCACTACGTACAATGGCATTCTGGACACTTTTTTAGTTGATTTTTAGTGGTCAGGGGATTGCCCATTGAAGGACCCTGTGCATTACTTTTAAAAGGAGACTTGTGTGCTTCTGGACCACCAAAGCAATCTTGAATGGTAATTATTTTCTCTGGATAGAAGTGCTGTTGAGAGACTGCTAATACAAATCATCTTGCCCTGTTATCACCACTCAAACCTTTCCAGTTCACACCAGTAAACCTGCTCATACTTACTATGGCAGCATTAACAACCACGGGGGAGAAAACTTAGCCTTTTGTGCCAGAGCATAGTTTCATAAGTCCCTGCCTCTCTGCCTGCACCCATGTGGTTTAGTATTTCAGCCTGCTTCATTAAGCACTCTTTTGACAGCTTCTCAGCTTAGCAATGGTAAGGCTGCAGCTGCAGGAGGTGTCTGTGAAATTCCCCCTGATGTGAAGAAATTGTGCAGCTCGTCTGCTGCCTCCTTACTATGAAATGCTGCTTCCATTCCCCAGTAAACCAGCTGATTTGCTAAAAGAATTTCTAGTTATTTATTTTTATGTCTTTTGTTATTGGTTGTTCATAATCACTCTCAGCCTTCCCAGCTTTCATGCCCTAACATTTTACTTGCTCTAGTTCATATTCCTTTTTTTTTTTTTTCCTGGCTTCAGTTAGGCTAAGTCTTTGCGTTTCTTTTTTTCTTTTTTTTCTTTTTTTTTGAAAGGCACCTGTTTGGCTGGAACAATATCTTGCCATTTAACTATTTTATTACTTTCCCTCATACTTTCCTGCAATGCACACCTCTTTTTGTTGCGCTCTCCATGATTACATTCAAGTTTCTTAAATAGCTTCCATGCTGAGTCTAAAAATTTTAATTTCCTTGCTTTAAAGTCTTTTTAATATCTACTGCACTTAAGCACAAAATTTCTCTTCTGTGGTGCTTGTTGATGCAGTGAGCTCCTCCTTGGGATACTGAGTTACAGAGTGGCCTCAACCACAAGGGCTGGGTCCTCCCTGACCTCTTCCTGGTCACCTCTTCCCTCTGCTCCAGCCTGGCCCAGTGCTTCGATTAATGAATCTGGTGGAAAACTGCCCTGGGAAAAAAAGAATGGAGAGGGAGTTTTCTGACAGCCTTGGTAGAAGGTCCTGAGCTTAAGCACCTGGTGTGGGACTTGAAGTAGCTCAGTGTTTCTTGCCTGACTCCTCAGACAGAGCTGCGTTTGGTTTCAGATCCTGCCTGTACCTGCACAGTACTAGAAATTGGATGAAAAGGTGTGGGATCACCTGATGTACCTGGAAGCAGAACAAAACCTTTTTAGCCAAAATTCTTACTCCTCTGCAAGAGCTGCAGTTTGATGGTTGCTTTGAGGAGAAGTGGAAGTCGTGGGATAAGAAATGCTATGAAAAACTCTGAGCTGGCAGGAGCTACTTCATGCTGGTCTGCAGGGATCCCACCACTAATGACCTGCACCACATACAGACCATAATGCGCTTTTATGGAGGCATAGCAAGTCACTTGTAAGGATGGTGCTGACTAATGGAATCATAAGAGCTCTCCATAGTTTTGCAGGTAGAGTAATTGGGACTAGAAGATCTGGAAACAACAGAAATCAGTGATGTGCACTGGCTTTTTGTTTTTATTTTCCATTGCTTTTTAATTTTTAATTTTTCTTACTACTAGACTGTAAGAGATTACACTCCATGCAAAAGCCAAGTCTATATTTTAAATCTCCTTTTTCATTACTTTTCCATTCCTTTTTTTTTTTTTTTCCTCTGGATTGGGATTAAGCTGAAATAAATTACCTCTTAATCAAAATAACTGGGCATTGGAAATTTGCACCCGTAACTTCCTGAAATGATTTTACAGAGTTTGTTTATACCATGCAAATGTGCTACACTAGCACCCTACTCGGCCCATACTGACCCTGGATACCCCTTAGCAGCTGCCCCTCTGGGGTCCTGGCTGCCCGTGGTACAAAGGATACTGGGATCAAGAGAGGCATTTTCTTAGCAGGTGCCTTGTGCACTGTCCCTTCTCCCCTCGTGCATCCTTCGGGTGAGCTCAGTGCAGCAGAGGCTATTTCCAATCACATAACTAGCAGCATAAAGACTCGTTGATATCCGGGACAAACAGTGAACCCTGCCTTATTTCTCTGGAGTAGACATTTCTCTTTTGTCGCCAGGTTTGGTGACTCCACCTGGCCTCATCTCAGGAATGAAATGGGTAGTGACACCTGAGAAATGGATAGCTAATGTCGGGAGAAACTATTGTGGAGGGAAAAGCTATGGGTGGATTTTGTAGTTGTCCAAGACTGGCTCAGTCATAAAGGTGCGTAAGAATTTAGGTGGGATTGCTTATGAACGTGATGGTGTTGGTGTGCTGCAGGCTCTGAGCTTCACTGGTGTCAAAGAAGTCAGGACGGACTAACAGAATGGGAAAAGCCAGTTTGGAGTATGTGCATCTGCATGAAAGAGTCCTATGCTGCTCCTTTCAAGCTTTCATTTTGCATGTTGCTGATATTTGGAGAATAGTAAGAACTGATACTTGGAAGCAGAACACGCAAATGTAACATGGTGGAAGGAGAACACTGGCCTCTTCTCAAAATGCTGAGAGACTTGGTAGAAAAGGACAAGCTATTCTTTAATTTTAGTGGTATAACTCCAGGAAATTCAGGAAGACTGTGAACTTGGTAGGGTGGTGGTAAAATCTAAACAAAGATTGCAAAATATATATTTCTCAGGTTTTAAGGCATCTCTTTTTTAGACTTCAAGTCTTTCCTATCAAGGACTGAATGAAGGAAACAGATGTCTGAGCTTCTCAGAACTGAATATGAATTGTGCAGTTCTAGCTTGGCTTGGTTTTTCTTCTCTCTGCATTGTTACCTTGAAAATATCTAGCTCTATTTTTAGTTTTTATTTTTTTGCCATTCTCTAGTGCCAGAGCACAAAGTTTCAGCCTAAACAAATTTTTATAAACAGGTTCCAAACCCCTCACACAAGTTATTTGATTGGAAGTACTATTAAACCTTTGACTGGGTACGTGCTACCAGGAGCTTCAATAATGCATAATGGCACTGAGTGCTCTGACTGTTCTCTATTACTGCCTACAGGGAATACAGTGTAGGAGGAGAGAACTTTAGGAAGTGACAATTTCCCCACGGCCATTGGTATTGTGTTTGCTAGAAGAATCCCTTGACTGTTCTTGCAAGATAAGACATGGAAAATAAACTATAGTTATTTGTAATGACTCCTTATCGTTGCAGCAAAGCTATGGCCAGTCAGGACTGGTAATGAGTTTAGGTGTCCTAAGCTCCCTAGTTTTGTTATATTCCTATGCCTGGAGAGTTTATTTAATTGAACTGCTGTGTTTTTATTACCAAACTTTGTGGCTTCAACATGATACGAGCATGCAGCGGTGTGCTAGGAGAGCATGGAACAGCTTTAATTGTTTCAGATTCCCATACGCTGTCCCTCCTCCTCCACCACCCCTGTCCCTCTAGAGGTGCCTCTGGGTCGAAGTTGAATTGAAAAGTCATTTAACATAAATACTTTAGCATGCCTCAGTCCCACAGGCAGTGGGCAAGGTACCAAACTTCCAGGCATTTTCCGAACAGCCTGAGGATGGCGTGCCACAGCAGCGGCGCTGCTGGCTGCAAGCTCGGCTTGCATGCTTTTCTTCACCAACACTGTAATTCCTGCTGTACTTTAAACAAGAACAGACACTGTTCTCTAGGCTTCCCTCCACAAATACATACAAACCGGGCCAAGCTCTCTCCTCAGTGGTGCTGGAGTAAATCAGAAGTAATTCCACTGACAGCCATGAATGTCACGATGAACTTACACTGACTGAGGGCAGAATTCGGACCGCTCTGCCTGCCTGTGTATGTGAAAGCTGTCACTGCCAGCCATGCTGAAATGCTCATTTACTGCAGCACATGGATAGCATTATTGTTATTTCAGACTTTGTTTGGGTGGAAGTCAACGGTTAAACACCTGAAATCTCAGTAGACAAAAGAGAAGACTATAAAGTTTTATGACTGTAGAGTAGGAGATTGCAACATGTAGGTTCGATTAAAAAAAAAATTCTGAAACTGTGTTATATTACATACTTTAGAGGTTTTGTCACTAAGTTGATTAGTATGACTTAGTTATTAGCTGTTACTAGAAGCTTTCCACTGAGAAATGGAATTAGAAATACCAGTTGCTGTATATTTATTCACAATCTTGTTGAATTCATCTCAGTCTCACAGATGCACAGAGAAGGAGTCCTAAGGCTGTTTTACGGGTTTAAATATTTGCTTATTTGGTTTTTTTGGGGAAAAAATGCAATCTGCAGAGAGAAAACTAATGTTTTGTAACAGCTGGGCTTCAGATGCACACACCAGAGCAGAAAGGGCCAAGGGCTGTCAACCACATTTGTCCTTGGGCAGCTGTAATCCTGGTGACTGGGATGCTTATTTTCCCAGGCCAGCACTAGTACGTTAGATTCTAGCTCTCTCCAGCACTCCCTGACCTTCTCCTATCCCTTTGGTTTCCCTTCTCTTTTCTCTGCCACCCTTACAACTCTGTTTCACTCTGCATCCCCTGTCCAAGCCCTATGATAGCCACCCTAACCACTAGAGAAAGGCAGGAGATTAGGTAAGAAAACATGCATGCTTTCTCGCAGGCACAGGAATTCACCAGTAAATGTATTCCTGAAGCATATTTAACATATCAATTTTTTTTTTTAACCTAGCAGCTAGACCATATACATCTTTAAAAAAGACAGTTGGATTTCTGTTCAGTCTCTGACTGGACAACTGCAGGTATGTTCAGTGCCAGCACCTACATGAATAGATGTCAAAATGGTGGTGGAAGGTGTTGATATGATGTATATCTGTGGACTTGACTCTGAAATGCAGTTTCTGTCTTTTAGACAGCTAAATTTACTACTCGCAAGGGCCTGACATCAGAACACAAAAGAGCCTTCAGCCTAACTGTATGATGTAATGATGTAGTGCAATCATTAGAAATACAAAATAATGTTTTCAGGCCATCGTTTGTAGTATCTGCCTGGCCTTATTTCCTGTACAAAGCCCTCTGCTTCTTCCTCTTCCTCCCATTTCAGTATCTTATCCTGTGTATCTTTAGCCAGTACAAACAGTGAGATCCAGCCTCTATTGACCTTGGGTGCCTTTAGGAAAATTCACTGGGTGATGGCATTTAAAGACAGGAAAAGCACAGCGATTTGAGAGGGTAAGTTAAGAATTAAGATGAGCTTTTGAAAGCGCAGCAGCCCCCAAATCAGCTCATCCCAGTGAATTTGACTTGTATTGGCTGCAATGAACAAGTCTCCAGTCTCTCGTAAGGCAAGCAGCTGGGGCTAATGGGCCAGCAGTGGGATGCTGTGAAGTCTTGCTTTTTGACCTGATCGTGGGAGTCCTTGATTCAGATCCAAAACATTGATAATATGAACCTTCAATTGCTTCCACATTTCTATTTGAGCATGGTGTGCCCAAGGGAGACTTGTGGGTGTTCAGGAGTTTGCTGGTAATCTTATTTTACCCACTTTTATTAATGACTGAAAAGTGCAGGATTGAGAGGATTTTTTTGTGTGTCATGTTTTTGCTGGTGGAGAAATACAAAGAAAAGAAATCCCTCTTGACCTGGGAAATGATGTTATATTTTCTTTAATAAAGAGTAAATTTTTTTGTGCACCAAGCCAATTTACAAACGTGATCTCTGTAACTGGCACTTTTAATTACAAAGGGAAAAAATGGAATTAGTTCACTAATGCTTGAAAGAGAACAGTGACCTACCTGCCAAATGGCAAGGTGGAAATAATTAATCTGGTCAATTAAAAAGAAACTGATAAATTAAAATACAAAACCTTCCATGTGGTGCATTAAATTAGAGAACTGCAATTTCCAGAGCACGTGTTTATTGTTAGACTTGATCTTTTTTTTTTTTTTATTTGACTTGATTTGGTGTTTGGCAAGTCCTGTTAGAGAGTTGTTTGGCATTCTGGCTGATATATAAATTCATATGCCCAGGCGTATTTTGCAAAAGAGAGCTTGCAAGATCAAGCTTTATGAAATCCAGCTGATGAAATGCACATGCCTTGTTTTTATTGTCATATTACAAACCTCCATATTCCCTTTGCTTTGCTTGCTTTCCCACTGTTAAATGTCACTTGCCTTTCCTTGGGCTTTAAATGACCCAGGTATGGGGCTGAACTGCTGGGGTCATCTCAATCAATTTCTGACCTTAAAAATCTGATCCACACAGAAATTACTGAGCAGCCGGGGCTGAAACCTTAAGTATACAGTATATATGCTCCACAGAACTGGAAATAGTAAAACAGTTTCTTTTCTATAAATACCAGTAAATCCTCTTGACATTTACAAGTACATAGTATTTTTTTTACACACTTCATGATCTCAGAAGTGCTTAACAGATCAGTGAACTGTGTATCTGCTCAGCATAAGTAACTACAAAGCCATTATGTGCCCTGCAACATCCTTCACAAAAGCTCAGGACATTTGCATTAGCTCCTGTCCATCTCCAGGCAGTAAATTGCAATAAGAAATATGGTCTACTTGCTGAATGGTTGACCAGTGCTCTGGTGCAGCCTACAGGAAAATATGAATGTTATTGTTTACTTTAACTAGGGCATATATCATACAGAGCTGAGGACTTCTCATTTATTAAGACAAGAGTTGCTCTTGTGAGAAATATTTTGGGGCATGTCCCATTGCTAGGGAAAATCAAACTGGAAACCAAAAGCTAGGCAGAGGATGATCTGAAAGTTTTATGTCTGAGGTGTTAGAACTGGCAAGCATTAAAAATACAGGGGGAGAGCCAAGTCAGATGTTTCTTTAATGTGGTAAAAATAAGCAGTGCATGTTATAGCCTCTTCAGAAGGTGTGGGTTTGCCTTGTGAGAGGGAACAGTGCTAGATGGAATAAACAGCTGTGGCCAGAAATAAAATTCCTGGCAGTTCAGCTGCTCTGGTCCTCCTCCTCCAATACTACAAATCACCAGGGGGATTTCCCTAACCCCAGCTCTCGCCAGCAGCTCTGCAAAATCACCAGGCAGCCCCCAGCACAGGGTTTTAACTCCTGAAGGCTCATATGTGTCGATTAGATTTCCTCGATAAATCCTCAAGATGTCATGATTTAGAGCTGAATTATACACTCCACACCCATTTTTCTCATCTAAACGAGCATACCATTGCCTGTGTCCAGCTGGGAATTTCCTCCTGGTGAGGAAGACTCAAGCAGTTTCTATCAGTGACCAAATGCAGGGCTGCAGCTTCAAAAGGAATGGCACAGAAAAGGGTGAGGCAAGGGATAACATATTTATTTACAGTAAATGAGCACAGAAAATGTAAAACCTGCCCTGGTGTATGAAACTTGCAAAACTCTGTTAAAATCATAAGGTTTTTCAACACCTCTGTCAGCTTCTGCTGTAACAGCCCTATAAAAACTGAGATGGATGTCAGTGCTGCATGATGAAAGCTATCTCAATGAAGAAGATAAGCCCTCAAAAGCAACTAAAAGGTTGCTGAGACCAGATATGTATGGGAGGCTGTCCTAACATGGCAAAGTGTACAAGCATTGCCAAAGTCAAGGGAAATTCCATTACTCCAGTGTCTACCCGGAGTGACTGTACCATGCTCTGCACTTTGTCCAGCTGGCTTGCGAGGCTTGCTCTCCTCTCATCCCTCCATCTGTCCCACTGTCCTGTGCCCGGCCGGTGTTGTTCTCATGTACAGTCCCACCTCAGACTCAGATGTCCATGCAAAATATGTGATGAGACCACTGCTTGCTTCCTGAGCATATGATGAAGGGCTTTCCTTGTGTGTCATGAGTTTAGGCTGCGTACTGGAAGTCATACTTCCCCTCCTCATCCCCGTACATTTTGCCTCAGTGCGTTGCTGCCACAACTTGATGGTCATGGATTTGGTGAGATGAGCTCTAGCATTGCGTTTAACAGCAGAACAGGCACAGGAGTAAACAAATCCCAGTCTGTGTTTCATGGCAGCACCTCTTTTCAAACTCACAATCCAAGGGTTGAAGAAGAGGGGGTTTAAGATGGACAATAGGCTAAGCTCAACTAAACTATTTAAAATGTATTGCCAACAGCCCAGTAAGGTCAGCATCCCATTTCCAAGGCCCAAAGCAGGAGGCGAAGGTCTGCTCAGCAGGCATTGGGATTCTGCTGTCTGGTCCCCGGAGCTGTAGCCTAGCCAGCTCCTTGCCCTGCAAGGGGTAAGCAGCCTTGCAGTGGCACTATGTACCCTCTGTGCCAGTGTGCGCTTTCAGGCGGTGTCTCAGCATGCCATATCCTAAGGCACAGATTCCCAAAGATATCTGGGAACCTCTTGCTGAAATGGTGAGGCTCAGGTGCCTACATGCCATGCAGATCTTGGCCCAAGGGCTCTGTTGCTTCATCTGCAGTTGCTTCACCCCTGTCCTTGGGCTAGAGAGGGAAATGGCAGAGGGGGCGTGATGATCATTAAAAGCAGAACATGGCCTTAGTGGGTCAGGTCCCACTTCCCTATCCCCGGGGATGGGAGAAAAGCTGCTGCCCCCTACACTGGGGGCCATCCCCCCACTCAGGGGATCCCTATGGATGTCCCTGAGCAATCTCTGCTGGGGGCCGAAGGAGCGGAGGGAAGCACATGTGCAGCAGTAGCCGAGCATCAGTGTGGCAAGTGTGTAATCTAAACCTGCACTGCACTTGGCCTTCCCTGCTTGTGAAAGTTTCTATTTTTCCAGCAGTCTGTGCTTCCTTATGCTATCTATAGCTCAGTCTTCCTCCTTTGCTGTTCCTTTCCTGTCACACCCATGCTATACTTGTCCTCATTTCAAATCCGAACACGCGCCTCTGAGCAAGCTTCCAGGCTGTGGTATGTTTTATGTGTCTTTATTAGCTCCAAAGCTGGAGTGAGATTACATGATGTCTAGATTTCCTTGCAGTCAAACAACATCCTGTGAAATGGGAAATTTTACTGAAATCCTGCAGAACTGGACAGGGTGTGGGAGGGTCCATTCTACTGTTTCCGTGCCTGTGTTGCTGCCATGGATGTACAAAATTATTTGGCTGGAAGTTTTTTTTTTTGAGGTGGAGGGAGAAGAGTGGAAAGGGGTGGTGTCATTTTTGTGTCTCAGCATGGGTGGGGCAAATGCCTGTTAGGTAATTTTGCCACTGCCCAGTTAAAATTAGTGTGGAGTTGTGATGAGAACTCAAGATGTGTAAATCTGAAGAAACCCATGGGGAAAAATTATGCAGGAAACATGTGGCATGAAAAAGGTATTCAGCCTTCTGAGTACTATAGGAAAACAAACAGAAATAGCTGTAAGCAATGATCAGAAGGATATGAAATGTATGCTCATTCTTAGCTAGTATAAATATTCATTGCTTCAGGGGAGCCAGGCAAGCCAGCATCAGCTGAGGATATTAGCTACATGTCATGGACTGGAATATTTATGTGAAAAAGAAAGGAGGTGGCTGTTAGCAACTGCATTTGTGGGCAGAGCCAAGACTTGGTCCCTTGGAGGCACAGAAGGGCACCCTGGGTCCCCTGCAGCCCTTAAAGACATTATCCCATCCCAATGCCCTTGCTGTTGCCAGTGCTCCTGCTTGGCTGTTCCCAGTCTGAGCTTCATTTCAGATGGGAGAAATGGCACAGTGTTTCTCTCCAGGGAGCTCTGCCCTGGGCTCTGCTGTGTATGCAGGATGCTCAGAGAGGGAAGGTGCTGGAGGGTCTGTATCAGAAGCACTAAATTGCTCCTGGGGGCTGCAGAACCACACAGCATTATCCAGCTGCAGGGTTACTGACACACAGAGAATAACCCTCCTGTGAGATCCCCACCTCTGCTCTCTAATGGGGACGGGCAGGCTCTCGAGGAGCAAATGCAGGAGCCAAGAGCCCTCGTGAGGGCAGTGCCAGACTCACTCCCCAGGTTTAAAGTAGAACTCCCACTGAATGAAATCAGTCACAAATCCTCATTAAATGAAGATGCAGTTATTGTTAGTGCTACAGTAGCGCCCAGGAAGGCTCCTACAAGATTACATCAGGTCGCAGGGATTCAAACGCAGGAGGTGAAGAAAATGGCAGTCAGGAAAATGTGTAAATGAATCTGTCTTTGTTCAGTGTCAGGAAATTAATGCCAGCTTCTTAACGCATGGGAAATGACATTGGTTGCCAAATACAAACTGCTGTGGATTTCATGGGAATAATTATGACAGTGAAATATTTTCTTAACTTGACCTTGGGCCGCATACTAAATGGAAAGAAGTAAATTTGCCACTACAAATGCAAACTGAGACACAGTAACTTATACCTATGGAGGATCTGGCCTTACAGACCCTGCCCCTGCTGCACGGGGCCAAATCCTGCTGTCACCTACACTGGTGTAAATTGGACTGTGTTTTGCTGAATTGCATGGAAGTACTGGGGCTTGCTTGCTCTGGGTAAGTGTGAGCATAATTTAGCACTTGGTAAGGACAGCAGCCTTGTGGAGGTCGGTGGTATCCTGACTGAGCAAATCACCAGCTCGTGTGGAGCTTGCACAGGAGCGCTGTAAAGCAGAGAAGTAGTGGTGAGGCATAAAGTTATCCTTGTACCACCCTGGGAACATGGGACGGGGCTTTCTTGAAATGTGGTCTGAGGTGACAATTGGGCACGACAGAGTCCTAGCCAGAATCTCATCACTGTTTGCACACAACCTACTGGAGACAGCAACTCCCTTCTGAAGGGCTGAGCACACATTCATCAACAGCTAAAATGAAATCCCAGTTTTTGTAGCTCTGGTTTGTACTTCTGGATGTTTCCAATGTGTTGATTACCAATCCAGTCATGCTGTTTGCATCCCGCTTCTGACACCTCCTTAAGTTCAAATAAAGAAATAGTTATTAGCCTTATTACATATTTCTTTGTAGGAGTTCTCCAGATTAACACTTGATGGTACTAGGTTCCAGCAAAAGAACAAATGACAGTGCCAGCAAATAATCTGTTTTGTGTTCTCATTCTGAGCTTGTCTCCCCCAGTTGAATTCAAAAATAACTTCAGAAGAATAAAAAATATTGTAGCACTCTATCAGTACAACAGAACAAAACACCTGCACTCAGACCAGCTTATATTTTCATCAGAAAAAGGGAGGACAGGGAAAAGACTTTAGGAAGAGAAATAAAATGGCACAGCCCACTTTTGGTTTACTTTTCCCCAGTAACTTCATGGCAGAAATATTAGGCAAGCATTGTCACATAGATTGCCTTCCTCAACGTCCTGAGCCAAAGCTGATTGCTTAAGTTAAAACTCAGAATGGAAGCATTTGTATTTTAGGTTTCTTGTGTAAATATACATCTATTTGAAAAATGGAAATTAGAGAAATAAATTCTTCAAAACTTGGTACAGCCTTAAATCGGTGGAGACTAACACACATCCTCAGTGTTTTAAAATGCAAAAGATAGGAGGTATCTAATGTGTCTCCCTGGGGAGGAATTATCTGATTTCTAACATGAGAAAACACCAAAGCCAAGGCAGAGGCCCGCTGTTACTCCATCACAGAAAAACATGTTCCTTTGAAATTTCATCAGCTAGAAAATCAGTGAGTAGGGTTTTGGATTTCGTAGAGGAATTTTACTGGTTTTTTTTTTGTTTTTTTTTCAGATCCAAATGATAAAAATGCTATAAATTCTATTTTAGACTCTGCAAGTGAAAGGTTTAAGAGATTATGTGAGTAAATCATTCATCCCTTCTGAATATCCTGCTGATAAAAGGGAACCCCTGATGTGATATGTGTGATACGTATTGTCAGGTTTGAATTTGAAGCAGAGAATTTCTTTCAAGTTCCCTTTAGGGAATCTGTACATTTTATGCTGAATGTTAGGATCACCTCTCCAGGCATGGAAAGGAAGCTAGAATGAGACCCTAATGCCATAGAGAAATTATCAGAAAGAAATAAACTGATTTCCTCTTTTTTTATATTAAATTCTCCTATAACCAGCTTTATAACCTAGCAAGTCACAAAAATTTCACAGTACATTACACATGCTCACTGGCACACATTTCGCAAGATCAGGGACGCATCTCTTCGGTTTCTGCCTTGGACTGAGCACAAAGGCAGAGGGCAGGGCTCCTGCATCTCCCTTCCCAGGGACGCCATCCTGCTCTAACAGCTTTCCTGTTGACTGTTTCATTGCTATTAAGTCTCATTACGAGCGTGTCATGTCTTCCGAAGCCTCGATATGATTCCTGTGCAGGCTGAGAGGCATTTTACAAGCGGTAGAAGAGGAGGTGCCACTGGTTATGCTGGGTAAAGCTGTGGCTGCTCCCGATCTCTGCGGGAAAGGTGATTCCTGCCTTGCACGCGATTGCAAGCATTCAGAAGGAAAATAGGGAGGTGCTCTCATGCCTGTGAACAACACCCACAGATCAGAGCTACACTACTTAAGGGCAGGCTCTCCTCCAATATGCAGTCCGTGTAAGGGTGCTACAGAGGAGTGCAGGAGGCTGCGGGGGCGCGTGGCATTGCTGCATCTCTGGGCTGAAGGCACTGGTACCCAAAATTGCTGAGGGGCAGCACAAACGCCTCTCCACGAGTCCGTGCGTGGCCTCGCTCCTCCGGAACAGGGGGAAAGCGGCAGCAGGGAGTTCCTGCAGAGCCGAGGGCAGGCCAGTGCCGGGCCCGAGCGCGCAGCGATACTGCCTTTCACCGCTTGGTTCGGGCTTCCCTTTTCCTTTCCTTCCGTCCAACCACAAGGCGCAGCGAGCTCTCCCATGGGCTGTGAGGAACGGGGCTCCGTTACTCTTTGTGTCTGGAGTGACTGTGAGCGGCCGGCATCTCCCCTTCCCGGGTCCCGGCTGTCCCGGCGGGGTCCCCGCGGGGCGGGCGCTGCCCTCTGCAGCGCGACCGGGACCCCGCGGGGCACTCCGGGCCGGGAGCTCTCGGGAAGGGGGGACGCCGCCCAGGGGAACTGGGCCATGTTTCCTCGTAGGAAAGCGGTGTCCCCGCACCCGCGGACAGCTGCGGGGTGATGTCAGTGCGGTGGCGGTCCCTTCGCTACCGCGCCGGCCTCCAGATGTGGCGCTCTGCGCTGTAAAAACGCGATGTGCGCTGAGCTGCTCCGCAGGGGAAGAGCGAAGGATTTATGTGCCCTGTGAATCTCCCGTCCCTCAGCGCTGATGGTGCTTCTACATCCCTCCTGCTCCGCGTGGGAGCCGCAGTGATAAATACTATTGACAGAGCGAGAAAATCAGACACGCCATGTCAGAGCTCTCCCGTTCCTGTTTGCCGGCCGTGTGAGCGGCCGTGAATCAGCGGAGGGGCACACAAAGAGCTCTCTGAGGCACTGGAGAAGTGCAGCTCAGAAAAATCCGAGCTGTGTTAATTTTAATTTGGAAAACGGCTGCTAGTAAACAGTTCAACCCAACAGGATCTGAGTGTTAGCCAGCTCCCTCTGCCCTCTCCCACGGGAAAGAGGGCTATAAAATAAAACCGACTCATAAAAAGCAGTTAGTCAACCTGTTCCCTGCCTGTGACAGAGGATGGCAAGGGTCCTAGGGGCAGAATTATGGAGAAGGTAAGCAGCAAGAAATACTGAAATTCAGAGAAGTGGGCGATTGTGCACAGTAGAAGACAAAAAAAACCAGGAAAAGTTCAGACTGTTCAGAGCCAGTGTGTACATTCACGCTATGGAGTTTAAAAGTTTGTGATGCTGACTGATGATTCCGATGTTCCAGAAGGAAATCTGGCACCTGTGTTTTCGATTTCCTTCTCCAAGCCGTTCCCAGTGGGGTGGCTGATGGGACATGGATATCTCCACGGCTGGGGCTGTGCTGCAGGAGTAATCCTAGGCTGTGTGGACAGGAGTCCTCAGCCCTATCCTCAGAGCCAGAGTGGGATGCGTGGTTGCTGGTGGAGGCTGTGCCTGGCCAGGTCTAGGTGCAGGACCAGGATCCCCTGCCGACTTTTACCTCTCATTGTGCAACAGAGATGTTTTCTTAATGTGCAGCAGTTGCCCCATGGGAAACATGGGGTTAGCCGTTTTCTAGGCAGCATTTTAAGTGGGCAGATACAATGGGTCTTGTCACTGAATTTGATCTGGGTTGTAGCATTCCAGTACTTTCAAGAAGATGCTCTTGGATGGCTTGAAATGGCAGTCTGTGAAAATGTGTATTTTCTAAGCTGCCAGTTTAAGACTCCTTGAAGTCAATGGGAACTTTTTAATTGATTTGCCTGGACTTCAGTTTGGGCTATAAATGATAGCGAATTTAGGGCAATATCCCCCAAAACAGAAGCATTCTGGACTGAATGTTGGGTTTAGTGAGGTCTGCTCTATGACTGGGCTTTATTAGTTAAATTCAGGCAAGGTCTAGGAAAATTATGCTGATTAAAAGGTTCTTTGGAAAATGAGTCCAAATGTCTCTATTTTCCTGCTTAATGGACAAGCATGTGCCAAAGAACAAGAGATGCTTTTCTGAAGATAGAGCCAAAAAGTTTCTTAAAGCCTCTTTTAGTTCATTTAGAAACTGTTTCTTTTTGTAGATCACATTGTCTAAATGAGGTGCAGAGGACTGCAAAGCAGCTATCTGTTGTACCAGTTAACTCTCAACATTTCTCTGCAGTTTCTCCCAGCCTGTGTGCACACTTACATTGATGTTTATATATTCCTTATATTCCTGTTTAGCAGCACAGTGATTGAAGCTGGGAGGATTTTAACACTAACTCACTTTTCACTGTTTCCGCACTTGTGTAAATCTGTCCTGTCACCCCTTAGGACACCGACCAGGTTCCTTTCTGCTGCTACTGACATTCATTGTCCATGTTCCCACATCAGCACAGAGTGACTAAGCCACATGTGCCATGTTAGAAAGACCAGCTTGTGGCTTGTGAAAGCTGATGCAGCACACATTTGATTAGCTACAGAAACTTGAGCACAAAGGGGATCCAAGGTGGGGCACAAAGCAAATCACATCTCAGGCCCTCCATGCACCCCCTGCTCCACCTGCCAGCGCAGGTGAGCTGCTGGCAGAATGGTAGTTTGAGGCCTTTGCTTGTGCAATGTGTGCTGTGATTACTGCAGGGGTAATAGGGAAAAAAGGATGTGGCCACTGCAGTACAACACAGCTTGTCACCTGCAACACAGGTGGCAAGCCCTTGCAAGGTTTGAGGACAAGAATATTTCCTAAGATGCCCTGTAAGGACAAAATGCAAAAGAGTACAAATAAAATCCTGGAGTTTGGCCTCTATATGGCAATTATGTACGTGGGAGGCATCTTGGGCTGCTCACCTTTCAAATACTGATGCCCTAACAGAGGGTTGAGGGCTTCTTTCCCCTTTCTCCCAATAAAAAACCAAAACAAAACAAACAACCCACAAACAAACAGAGGCTCTTGCTTTGGAATCCATGCTTATCTGCAGCTGTTTGGCTGCTGCAGGCCCTGGGAATGTAGTCAGCCATTTCCGGGTAGTGGGGTTTTTTTTGCATTCTTTTAAATGAAAACAGTGATTTTTGGCTGGGACAAAAGAAAGACTGTGCTAGCTTAGTGCATTAACTTAGGAGGATTTTACTATATGTATAAGACACATAAATTGTTATTTGCTGTCTTCCCTTCTCTCTAAATAAAAATGTATGTGCTTTGCTTTAAAAATGTATTTTGAGTGTAAGTCACATAGTGATAACACTAAATGCAGTATAAAGATGGTAATAAAAGGGGTTGTAACATTTATATATTTTTCATGACTGAAGTGCTTTGCAGTGGGAGATGCTATAAATGCCTGCTTGCCACTGGAGGAGGCAACATACTTATGCTGCAAAAGATGTCAGCTGCATGACTGCAGAGCTGAGTTCTGCTGGGCGCAGGACAGGCAGGCAGGCCGGACAAATGAGGGCTGGGGTGTCTGTCCTGGTACGTCACTGAAGTGGGACGGTTGGGTGGTTGTTGCTGAGGAAGCGATGGTGGTGGACAGGGTGGAAAATACTGCTGGAATGGAGAGGAGACTCCATGTAGAAGCATCTGTTAGTGCAGCAGAGGAGAAAGAGCCAGTCTTGGGCTGCATCCTGTCGTGCCTCAGCTCTGCTACTTCTCCTGCTCCTTTCAGCAGCAGAGGCCTCTTCACATTTTATGGTCATGGTGTTTAGCATCACCCAACTTGCTCAGAAACCCAGGGTTGTCTGGGTGTGCAGTGTGAGGAAAAGCACATAAAAGCAGAAGGAAATGGGAAGAATGGGAAAAATCCTGCTATTGACGTTTTCTCCTGGCTTTTTTTGTACATCTGTTGTGTTGCAACTGGATGAAGCAAATTCTAAGCATGCCGGCTGCCCTCTAGCCGTATCTTCTGAAACAGCCACAGCTTGCACAATTCCACGGCCATTTATGGGGATACTTTTTCCATTCTTTCCATGGCTGTTCTCCCTTCCCACCCTGCAGCCAAGGGCCCAGTACCTTCCCTGGAGGCTGGAATGAATCAGGGAGTGTGTGTCAGAGCCGGCTGGCCCTGTCACCTCTGCCTATTCGTGGTGGATACTTGTGTGGCCACGGAAGGCAAGGAAGAGATGAAGTGCTTTGGGCTGTGAATCCTGGCAGCAGCACCCTCATGGAAGTCACACACTGGCTGTATGGAAACCTGGGAGCATGTGAGCATCACCAAATGGCCATGGAAAAGTCTAAATTGCTCTCCATTAGAGGGATTTCAACATTTGCATAGCATGAATCTGAAAAGTGATTTTTTTTTTTAAAAGTTCAGTGACTTTTACAGAAATTAATACTGAATAAAGGGCATTGCCTGTTGCTGCACTTCAGACGCTGTTAGGTGGTGTGGCTTTTAAAACCTTTTTTTTAAAGGTCATGCTGTTTATGCTGCATAATATATAATACAATTGCACTGTAAATTAGAAAAATGCTTTACATCCTGCTCCTGTGCTTCATGGAGGTGAACAAAATTTGATATCACAGGTCTCCTCCTCGTGGGGAAGCAGTTGTGGGAAATATTTAATGTCACAATAATCAGGGGCTTAATGGCCTAGTGATGAGATATGGAGGCCTCTCTAGGACACCTTGCCATTCTTGACACTGTTAAATTTGATTTTACTTTACTGTTCTAGGAAGTTTTGGGTAAGCTGTAGCATTACCTAACACACAGCCATTTCCTTTAGCTGCACACAGTATGCTCAGGTTTCTCTCCCAGCAGGTAGGAGTTGACTTGCTCTATGTTGAAATGGCTGCAGGCCTGTCGAGTTCCTATATAAATAAACTCTCTGGAAGGATTAAGTGTTCTATTCCTTTATAGTTGCTTCAAAACTTCAAAAAAGGCACTTCTCTTTCCTTCTAGGTAAGCCACACCATAGAAACTGGATTCTGAGGGACATGCAGACTGATTCCAAAATTCTCCTGTGGCAGTTCTTCAGGGAGCCAGTGTCAAAGGCAACCAAATGAGTAAAAGCCACAGATCTTTGACTCTTATTTTAAAAACTTCATCTCACACATTTCTTCAGAAGGCAGAATACACAAAAAGGAGAGCAGCCATGGGGCACAGAAACAGTCTACATAAAACTACTGGAAGGTGTTTTGGTCTCACTTCACTGTGGAACATATAATATGGTTGAAAACGGATGGGAAGACTGTTGAGAAAATACACTGACTGATGGGAGTGTGATGGAAATGCCAAGCCTAGAGTTTCAGAGAGGAATTGAGAGATGCAGGGACAGTAACACAAGGAAAAAACTGAGGAGCAGATTTCTGCCACCTAAGGGTAGAATCATAAGCCTTGCATGAAATGGAAGTTACGTGTTTTTTTTTTGAGAAATCCGGAGAATAATATAATTTCACATTCACAGGGTCTCTTACTAGAGACTGGTATATTCTAGAAATGGTGTTTGGATTAGAGGAGCTGCACATGGAGGACTGAATTACTAAGTAAGACCTTGCTGCCAGGCAGGTTTTCAGGGCAACAGCTGCCACATGGATGGTGCAGGCACAGGACTCTGTGGGTCTCAGCAGCCGAGGGGCAGCACGGAGCAGTGTCTCTGATGTCAGTTATGTCCAGCCATAACAAACTCTACTGCAAGTGTAGACCTAAACGGAGGTACCATCCAAATAGAGCCTTCTTGGATTATATTCCAGGTCCCTGTATTAGGTATAGAATTTGCTAGAATACTCCTGCATTATTACTGAGTTAGCAAAAAGACACTGTTCATGTTTGTACAACTGATTTTTTAATATAAAGCCATTTCTTGTGTTCATATATACAATCAACATGGTCTGCAACATATCAAAAATGTTTTGGAAAAAGCAGAAGAAAGAAACATTTCACACATAGGCACAAATTAGAGAATTAAAACAACTGTTTCTTCAAACTGTGCTAGAAAAGATAGATAAAATTTTTTTTCAACCATCAACCAACAAAAAGAAACTTGGTCAAAATTTCAGAAGGATAAAATATTATCTTATAGGTGAAAACTCTATGATATTTCTATAGTGACATTCTTGGTCAACACATCTTAAGCTGCACTTAACATGACAAGTTACTGAGAATGCCCCTAGTTATTTGGCGCAGGTTAATTTAATGAAAATATTCTATTTTCCACTGAATGCTGTTAAATACAGCACAAAATCTTTAAAGATCTTTGCAAGGGTAAGCATCACCTCACAAGCATAAGAAAAGAACAAAGTTCTCATTTCTGGTGTATGGCTAACACCATTTACTCAGCCCACCCAGTGATCTTATACATCAGTGCCCTCAAAAGCCGGGCTTCGTAGGTGACTGTGTTTTTCCCACTGTGCATCCTACTCTCTTCCAGGGGGTGCTCAATGACAGCTGGAATGTTTCTCCCATGCAGCTCACACTGCTTCAGGAACTGAACGCACTCCTGGATGACGCTGTCGCGCAGCATGATCATGTGCTTGGCCATGTTCTCCAGCAGGGACAGGAAGCACCGCTTGGCATAGTACCAGGTGTCAGTGCTCAGCTTTTTGTTATACGGCTCCAGGCTTTTAATGATCCTTGAAATACCAAAGTCATAGTTTCCCTTCACACAGTAGAGGGTACCAATGACCAGATTGACAATGCAAAGGTGGTAGGTGTTTTTATCAGGATCGTCATAGGACAGCTGCTCTTCTGCCTTCTCGATCCTGCTCATTAGTTCCTCTGCATCTTCATTCTGGCTCGTCAGGATGTAGGAGACACAGAGGTTGGCTAGCACAATGGCACTGACATTGAGGATGTTGTCATAGTGCTTCTTAACTATGGGTTCGTAGAAGCTGATAGCCTCTTTGTACTTGTTCTCTTGCATGAAGAACACATGAGCCACGTTGAGCTTCCACACCTCGTGCTCCTTGCAGAACTCTACTGATTTGCGGAAGATCTTTTCTACCATTGTGTAGTTCTTCATGTCCCAGTAAATCTTTGCCTGGGCCATCAAGACAGGTACATATTTATCCAGAGTCTCATCATATTCATTAACTGCCTTTTTTAGAGCTTCATCATTCCAGTTTTGCCTCGTTTCCTGAACCTGCTTCGTGAGTTTTCTCATCTGCTCAGTCATTGTCCCTGCTAAATCATCCAGCTTGTGAAAAGCTTCCTCAGGGGCAGTTTGGCAAGTGATAACGGCATCCAAGAAGTTGTACAAGTAAGGTGTGAGCAGTTTGTAAGTCAGATGGGTATTCTCTGCCAGCACATCAGCTGCCAGGTCGTAGTACTGATGCTTGCAATAGAGGAGTAGCAAGTTACCAAAAGTTTCTGGCGGACAGGGGTTCTGCAGAAGGAGAAACTGCAGCTTCCCAAACCCTTCAGTGGGCTGGCTGTCCATGTTCATCAGTGCTTGGTTGTGCAGCGTGACGGGATCCAGCTCCTCCTCGGCCCTCGGAGGCATGTCCGTGAGCGCCTCCTGGGCCGCCCGCAGGTTGCGCAGCTGGTACTCGATGGCCGCCTTGAGGTTGAAGGCCTCCACCAGGGCCGTGCGGTGCAGGAGCAGCGTGTTGCCCACGCTGCGGACGTCGATGCCCTCGGTGGTCATGCCCACGCTGAGCTCGGGGTGCTGGTGGATGCCACGCTTGATGATGTCGGAGATGTACTTGAGGGCGGCCGGGTACTGCTTGGCGGCGTAGGAGCACAGAGCCATGTTGTAGGACAGCTCCGGGCAGTAGCCCAGCACCTGCATGGCGCTGCCGAACTTGCCACTGGCCTCCTCGTGGCGGCCCTGCCGGTACAGCAGGCAGCCTAGGTTCACCTCGGCATCGGCCCGCTCCGAGGGCTCCTCGGCCGCGCCGGGGCCGCCATCCGCGGTGGCGGCCAGCTCCTCCTCCACCAGGCTCTGCGCCGCCAGGAGGTCGCCCTGGGCGTAGTGCACGGCGGCGCAGAGCCGGAGGGCGCGGCGCTGGAAGGCGGGCACGTCCAGCAGTGGGCTGACAGCGCGCAGGGCCTCTGTGAACGACCCGGCCTTATAGAGGGCCTGGGCGTGGCACAGCCGGTACGGGGGCAGCTGCGGGTGCAGCGCCGACAGCTGCTCGTAGCACTCGGCCGCGGCCGCGAACTCCTGCAGCTGGTAGTGGCAGTAGCCCAGCAGCGACAGGCAGCCCCGGGAGCGGCTGCTCTTCTGCAGCCCGCGGCTGAGCAGTGACACCGCCTCGGCGTAGCGGCCACCGCCGATCAGCCCGTACACCACGGCCGTGTGCTGCCCGTCGGGCACCGGCGCGGCCTCCATGCCCGGCATCGGCACCGCCGCGGCGCGGGCGGAAGCGGGGCCCTCGCTGCCATGGCAACGGCGCCGCCTGGCCGGAAGCGTGAGTTTCCCCGTTGCCATGGCAACGGCGCAGTCGGGCCGGAAGCGCTCCCCGTGCCGGCGGCGCGTTCCGCTGTCCCGGTGCGGGCGCTGCGAGGAGCACGGCCCAGGACAGCGGGATTGGAGCCGGGATTGGGGGCGCCCCTCCAGCGGGGGAATGGCGGCGGCGGCGGCTTGCCTAGGCTTGCCCGGCCGCCCTGGTGCCGGTGGGGGCTGGTGCCCGGAAGAGCAACCAGGTTTCCTGCGTTCGTCCGCCCTCTTGTGTTCCCGGCCTGTCTCCCGCGCAGATTCCAAACTGACTCAAAGGGCTCGAGCCTCCTGGAGTCGCCGCCTAGACCGGAATTTTCCCCTCCTTTGGGTATCTCATGCAGCTGGAAAGAATAAAGAGTAAAAATCAATTGTATTCCTAAATGTTTTGTGATATTTCCCTTAAGCAGTACGTGGTGTAAAAGCAGACCCTAAGCTAAACACGCAGTCCAGGAGCACAGGAAGTATTTTATTGCTGTGGTGGGCTTTTTTAACCTGAAACATCCACAGTTCGTTGCGGCTGGTGGAAGGCAGGAAGTGTTTTTGTACCTTGGCACAATCCACTGGCTTTCCTGCAGCTTTAAAAACTAGAAGAAGTGATTTCCTACTTTTCCAAAACTATTTCAACAATGTAACTGCCCTTTGGAGGGACTTTTTACCCCATGGTATTTCTACTGAACAGTGGTGCATCCAGATCACAGATTGTATTATCTGTGTAATTACACATGAACAGCTCTGGAAGAGTCACTGTCCAGATTTGGTTTCTGGTCATTCCAAACTGATGCCAAGTGCACCCAGTGAAGAAGCTGAGTTTGCTTGCCAAGGTAGTGTGTCAAAAATCGTATGTGGGCCACTCAGTCTCATGTGTTTCCAGGACCTTCCATATGTGTGATTCAGTAATCAATAGATTCAGCTCTGAGTCATCCCAACAAGGCAGTTTCAAAGCAAAAAAGCAATAATAAAAAAAGAAAATCACAGCAAGCCAATAAAATAGTTTTATTTATTTATTTATTTATTTTTAGAGAGACCAATAAAACCAAGTTGTTAATTTCCAAAAACATGCTTTAAAAAGCTGGATCAGCATAGTTTGATCTACTAAAGCAAAACAATAAGGGTAATGGTCTTAAATTGCAAAAAAAGGAAAGGGATGCAGAAGTCTTTTTAAAAAGTTACACATTTTGCAAGTTATGTGAGATTCACTTCCATTGGAACATAGGGTACTTCTGTGCATGTGTCAGTTGTTTCCCACAGGCAAAGGTTCAGGGGTTATGATGGTATTCCCCAAACAACTATAAGATGCAGTGGCAACATGCTTATAAATACGTAATTAAATCAAGAAAGAAAAGGTAACAAGCAATATACAGTATGTATTCCAATACTGGCACATTCAAGTGATGGAAATCTCTGGAGTATCTCATTTCAGCAGATTTATACCTTCATTGCTATGTTGGAAACCATTTACATGACTTTACTCTTTAAATCTTTCATTCCTTTGACAAAGCCAATAAGAAAAACCTTCTTGCTCTACGTTTTCTTGCCCAGAACACTCAGCATTGGAAGTGTCTGTTAATATATTTTACATAACCTTTATATAAACCTGTTTTAAAATTTCACTCAATGCATAAGTGACCTATCAGTAACTAAAATTGTTTTAATTTTATTAAATAGGAATGGAAGATAAGTACTTGGCCTGAAGACTGAAACACTCCTATTTTTCATCTAAATACTACAAATGACCTTAGGCACTGCTGGTTGCAGTTTTCAAAAATAATTTGTGAGTACTAGTATTGGCTTTGTTGGTAACTACAGGCACATTATGAGATTGCAGTGCACTCTAAGAAGGAACAATTAGCAAGGTCACCAGACCAGAAAAATGCAGCTGCTGTACCAAGGACACCATCTGAAGAAATACCTGAGCTAAAATGGAACATCCTTGTCTGCTCGGTGATTACACAACATACAATCGACCTTCTGGGCAAGACCTTGGCCCTGTAAATAGTCAGGGTTGGCTCCATGGAGAAAGAATTGTGTCCAGCGCCACATGAGGCATCCAGTGTAAACTTCTGGGAGCCACTGCTGCCTGACCCTGTGAGACTCTGCTTTGGAGAAGGAGCAAAACCATGTCCTGACAGAAGCAGATGTCTTCATCTTCATCATGTTAGGAAGCTCTTCTCAGTTGTCTGTAGGTCCCAGGCGGGGAGGGAATTGTCTTATTTTACTACTTAAACTATGGCCAAAGACATCTTTTGGGCATCTCATTCCTGGGAGGTCGGAAACCCTTCTGCCTGAGCCACAGCAGAGCCTCTATCCACGTGCTCCTTGCCTGGAACAAGTGTTCAGTTTTCTGGTGGGGTCACAGTGTCATGTTGCAGGGGAGCACTTTAATCCAGGAGGGTGTACATATAAGCCTCTCCTGAGCTCTTCCACCAAAGCCTGTCTGCTCCATGCATCTCCCAGGAGTGATGCAGAAATTGGGGCTGTACTCAGCAGGCATCCTTGTCTCCTTGCTGAGCATATGTAAGGGGCTTTGGCAGAAGGGCAGGAGGTAAGACCACCCTTGTGTCTCCCCACAGGCTGGTGGGGAAGATGCCCCTGCAGTTCAAAAGCCTACTCCAAATCAAAGAAGATTTGAGTGCCAGGCTTCTTCCTGATTACCCTACGCAATTCTAGGACAGTTCTGTGTTTGTTTGTGTTTGGTTGGGGTTTTTTGTGTGTTTTTTTTTTTTTTTCTCTGCAAAGAAAGGTTGATTTTGGTAAATGGTCTCACAGGTGGGAATTCTCAGTGGAATTACTGTTGTTTGGCCTGAACTATCTTTGAAGACAGGGAGGAAGATCCAGATCTTCTCCTGAGCATTTTTCTGGTGAAAAAGTGAGGGCTGCTGCCTGGCTCCCTAATCCATAGGACTAAAAACCTGACTGAATTCACGTGGCAGTTAGCACAAGTCAGGAGGACACCTAGAAAAATGGCATTGCCATTGAACCAGCTTAAAGCACCTTTGGGGGACGATAAAGCCTGTGTGATCCTACGGATAACCCACACGCTCAGAGCATTTTAGTACTGGAATTGTAAATTCTAGAAGCCTCATTTAAGGCCAAATTTCCACTAGCTGCTGGAGCAAGTAAGTGGTTCCTCGTCTGTTGCTGATGTGTTGGGCATCTGCAGGGAAAGGCCAAGCAGCACTTTAATAGCACTGTCCTGGGTAACAGTAGCTTTCTCCACGTGCCCTCTAATTTGTCCTCACCTCTTGTGGACCCATGTTTTATAAACACTCACAGAATTAAGCTGATTTCAATGGCTTTTTTAATGTCTCCTTGTTCAGCAGGCAGAGAAGGAAGTGAAAGATGTAGAATGAAATGAAATAATCTACACAGTCATCTCTCCTGTGCGTATCTTGGAAGAGTTTGGCAAAACTGACTGAAAAACTGGGAAATACTGAAAACCAGATAAAATTTCTGCCTATCAAGCTTCTGAGCAGTAGCTAAAAAGTGTTTTCCACCATCTTAAAATATAATAGGCTTGGAATACACCTCTTTACTGTACTGCATGCTTCCCCAAAGAATCTTCATTTTCTCTCCAACATTTTTTGTTTTAAAAAAATAGTATAAGATTTTTGTTGTTTAGTTTCAGAGACCAAATGCTGTTTTGAGATGCACTGCTGGGCCCCCTGGTTTCAGCCGGGTTGCTTCGTTTCGCCTGAGAACAATTTGATAAAATCGAGCTGTGTGCTCTCATTTTCTTCCTTGTGATGGAGGAGCAGAACCAAAACATTAGTCAGCAGTTTCTGAATTTTGACCCACAATGGCAAAGATACCAAAAGACAGGAGAAATAGATGGAGGCAATTACAAACAGTCACTTGATTGATGGTTGACATTGTTAGAGCTTCAGCTGTGTGTCAGCTTGCGGTGGTGCCGAATCCCCATCCCTGCCGGTGGGTGTTGCCATGGGCAACAGTGCACTGAAGCCAATAAAAAGGAGAGGAAATGAGGGGAGATTCAACCTTCGGGAAGGCTGTAGGGTATGCATTATAAATTATGTTATACTTAGCGATATGCAATACCAAAATTCAGGAAATCTCTGTGTACCTGCCAGCAGTACTGTTGGTTCCTGGTATTTGTTTCTCCCATAATGTATGTATCGTGAGTTTGTATGGCTTGCTGCTTACTATATTGTGTCTGTCTTTATTCAGAGAAGAAAGAAGTGGTAAAAGAATAGCAGAAACATTTCCATTTGGTGCATGTACTCATTGCTGTGCAGTCTGCATTTCTGGTCCTTCCCTGCTTCTTTCTGCTAGAGAAAGTGATGTGGTTTTGTTGTGCACTAACAGACTGGCTCACAATGCTACTGAATTTCCAGCTATTGTCCTACATGCTGTGGTTAGAAGCACAGAGCCTTTTTGTTTTATTGTGTTTCTTTTAAAGAAGTGATCAGCATATCTGTTGTTTCTGTTTGATTGTCAGACAGATGTAGTCAGCTTTTCTAAGGTGCTAACGACTCACTTTCCTTAGAAAGGAGGAAAGCTCTTTTAGCATCTGGTCAGCTGGGCCAGGTTCTGATTTCCATGAAGTTAGTGCCAGTTCAAGGTAATTCCACTGAAGTAAATGGAGTTTGGCACAGGTGTAAAACTAAGCTGAATTCAGCTTTAATTTCTGCTGCCAGACAACCCTATAATTAGAATCCCATTTTTCATGGAGTACAAAGGCTTTTTCCCCTCCATGAATGGGCACCCGTTAGCACTGCTATACGACTCCTTTTGTGTCTGGTCATGCAGCAGAGAAAGAACCCTCAAATCATAGATCAAAGTTTGCTACACTAGTGATCCTTGCACTAATGAAAAGAGATCAACTTTCAGGTAATACCAGGGTCATCACACAGAACTAGATGTTTGGTTTTGTGACCTATCGTGTTTGATTAGATTTTTATGGACACCTTTAGCACTGATGGCTACATATGAGCCTTGACTAGAGCAGGGCTAGCTGTAGTAATAGCATCTGAAATTGTACTGAAAGATCTGCAAGAGAGTAAGAGGTAGTCAGTTCAGTGTGATGATATTCTTCCTCTCCTCCATTTCAAAATATTAATTTCAACTGGAAATTATACTAGGAAGGTTTATGTGTGGTCCACTTTTCAATGTGATATAAACCTGAAGCACAAGGCAACAGATTTCCTTTTTTATTTGTACTCTATTTTCGTAAAAGCCCGTTAATCTTTTCCTTGAGGGACACTGTAATTTAAAAAAAAATAAATTAATGTGTTAAAAGAGCATTTTTTAAAAGAAAAAAAAGAACACTCCAAAATCACCATGCAGTGTTTTGCCCTTGTGCAAACTTCCCCTTGCTGAGAAATTTGCTGCTCTGTTAATATGAATTTCTCAGGGAAGAAGGGACAGCTTGGTGCTTTTAAAGATAATAAAGTTTGTTTTTAAATGTAGCAAAGGTAGGCAATTCTAAAAGCCCTGATCAATCACTAAGAAGCTTTGTTGTAAAAAAATACTTCTTTAGAATACAAAGCAGGCTTTTCAGAATGTTCAGGCTTAAAAGAGAAGGGAGAGTAGGAAAGGAACATCACAAAAGCAGGCATAATTGATTCATATCATGTACTGAAGAGATGCAAAACAACAATGTAATTACATACTATTCTGTTTTCTGCAGCTCCTTGCATATGAATTGGCCAGCTTGCATCCCAGTTCTGCTCTGTATTATTAATTTTATTAAGCTGTGAGTTCTTATATTTCAGTCTGTTGTCAGCTTTACGGATTTTTACAGCAGCAGTTGAAATGTAGTGGAGCTGAATGAATGCTTCTTATGTTAAGTCTTCCGTGTCTCTCTGGATACCAGCGCAATCTCACTGCAGGCCTTCCTTTCAGTACCACTGAACCTCCCAGTAAAAGCAAACTATGCCGCCATCAAAATAATATCCAATCAATAAGCATGTCTGCAAAATCATTTCTTAAAAAATGTTGGGTTTAAGCTTATGAAAACCTTTCAGACAGCTCTTATTGTAAAGTGACACTGATATTTGCAGGCTTAATTTATGTCTTTGAGAGACATCGTAAAGGTAGAGGAAAAGGAGGATGAGGATGTTGCCTGAGAAGGAAGTCTTTTTTGGTGCAGCTCCTCCCATTTGCCTCTGTTTACTGCCACAGAATCCAGCATAGGCTTCAGTTTCACATTCAGCTTCACTAGACACTGAAAGAAGATTAAAAAGAGGATAAATGAAAAAATCTGCACCACCCTCCTTGCCCCTAGGTGTACATACCTGTAAAGGTTATTGTTCCCATTGAGATCTTTTCATCTATCTCGCTCATTTCACCTGGGGTTTTAAGTAAGCCATCAAAAATGTAAAAAAAATTCACATAAAATGGCAGAGTTGCTGCTCAACTACTTTAGCTTTCTGGTAATCTGTAAATATAGCCTCAGGAACAGGGATTCCTCAAAAGGACTATCTGATTGCTGGCATTTATAAGCAGGGGTTCCACTGGTTGGATGACAAGTTTGACAAAGCTGAAATAATCTCCCTGGTGCTAGACCATTTTTTCCTACAGATGAGTAAACCTCAACAGTACTGTGCCAAGCTGGAGGGGGAAAAAAAAAAAAGTCTGTGCTCAAAATAAAGAAAAATAAATGAGTTTTTCTTTGAGATTGCACTGAAATCACATCTTTTCTATATACCCAGTCTGAAGTTCACAGAGGCCAGTAAGAATCTTTTATCTGGTTTCATCTGGCTTTGACACAGTCCCCAAATTATGTAGTTCTTGCATACCTTTACTAGAAGTTTATTTTACCTTCCCCTTTAATATCAAATGCTTATGTGAAAAGACCACAAGTACTTCACTTGGGTTTGTATCTACCTTAAAGAGAGACCTCATTTACAGCAGCACTGCATGTGAAGAAAGGGTTAACCAGTTACCTCCCAAGAAGTCTTGTAATGTGTCCTTTCAGGACAGAGAAGTATTCTTCTTTTGCAACTTTTCTAACTAGCAAGAAGTGGGGTTTGCTGAGAGCTGGGCAGCGTGTTTTTTCTGACAGCACGGAAAGTACGTATTTGTCATTTGAAAGAAAGGGTTGGTGCAAGATTAAAAAATAAAAAAAGACAAAGCAGACAGCAAAAGTTCTTTCTGCACTTCTAAAAGTGCAGAAAATTGTATGGAAAAGAACGGAAAGGGGAAGTAGGTACCTTTGCAGTTGATATTTTTTTGTTTTAAACAGCAGTGTTAACAGCAACTGTTTTAAACGGTCCCCAGAGCCCAAACACCACTAAAGGACTGAATTTTTTTATAGCTAGTCTGCAAGTCATGGGAGCTTGGCTTGCTACTGAAGTAAGTCTTGGTAGATTTTTAATTGAGCTATTATATGGTAATTAAGGGTTAATGGTCTGATTTTAAGATGTGCTGAAAACTTGCAATTTCAGTTAACTTTGGTAGGAAATATGAATGCTCAGCACTTCTGCAAAATCACACCATGAATAAGAAGCTGATTTGCGTGGAACTCAATGCAAATCCATTTGAAATTATTTCCTCAGAATATGGCACAAACTGGGCAGATTATTTTGCAATCTTGGGCCTGGGGTAAGAGGCAGAGTTCACTGCACTCTCTGCCCCATATTGTATTGCTCGCTGTGATGGTCATTGATTCAACAGAATGGATGTGGATTTTTAACATTCCCATCACCATGCTTCAGAACTCTCCATTTTTATGTCTTTATTTCAGACTACTGTGAATTCCTTAAACCTGTTTTGGTGGAGTCCAAAACAGAGGAGCTGTAATACATTATAAACAGCTGAAAATACCTGAAAATCTCACTCCTTTTACCATTAGCACCCACATTACCACTGCCAGCTCAATGTCTAGAGGTAGCACATTAGACACTCAACTCTTGACAGCAACGTATCAGATCCTTTCTGTGCAAAGCCAGTATCCATCACCTGTCAGTTTAGCTCGCTGGTATTTCCTAAATGTTGCAAGAGTTTTCGTGAAGTATTTTTCCAATATATACTTTAAGTTAAAACCAATTAAATATATACATATATACACACACACCCCTGGTGGTTAAATCAGTATTTTAAAAATCAGTGTATTTCAAATCTCTCTGAGCACTCACACCCTGTCAGCCCAAGGATCTGTAAGCACAAACTGCAGTACAGGTTGTTCCTGTTATAAATGCTACACCAGGAACCCATACCAGCTACAGGCAACACAGAGGAGATGGAATTCATTGGGACAACAGACTCTGTCTCTCTCTGCAGCTCTCGGCTATGTCTGTGTCCTTTCTGTACCCTTTTTTTTACCATGACTGACCACAAGACCATGATGTTTTCAAGACTAGTGTCAGGGAGCAAACGAAGAGGTCTGGGCATGCTGTGCCTGGCCCTCCAGGCTTCAACATATGCCATGCTCTTGTGGCAGGAGACAGCCCTGTCACCTACACTGCCAAGGGGATTATGAGTGCTTGAGGTACTTAGATCAATTAGCTTTGCATCAACTACAGCAGATAACAGAAGCCTGAGTAGGTTTGGAATGTATTCAGGACCCCACAGTTTTACAGTAATCACTGTTGTCTTATAAGCTGTAAACATATTTTAAATCCAAAAGTAAATATGCATATATTTCTTAACAATACAGACTTAAGTGCACATTCGAGTCTAATAACACAGGTGCAATAGAAGCCACCAGGTAAATAACAAGAATGGTTAACTACTAATATTAACTTTGATGAAATTGATTAAAAGGAGTATTTAAGAAAGAATAAACCATGTCTTTGACATTAATTTTTACCATAGCACCAGCAATTAATTCAATGGAATACCTACAAAATATATAGTGTAATTTTTAGAAACTTTATTTTGTTACACATTAATTTAGATTACGGATAGCTGACAGTGCAGATTTTGCACTGGGTCTATAAAATGTCTTTATTCAGACATTGATTTGATGTTTGAACCACTGTTTCTGTATTTAGTGTCCTTTCACTTTGGGACTTTTTCATTCTGATCTAGTCTTTTAATTAAACTGACTACTATAATTCCTATGGAAATTAGCTTTTATTTTATTTTTTCCAGCTAGCAAAGCATTTCAGTAGGATTTCTCTGATACCAAGTGCACAAATTGGATTTTATTTCTTCTTGAGATGTAATTAAAAACTCATTTGATTACTATATATCTGGCCCTGTTTTAATTATTAAACTCTAGTAATCAATTTGCTTTTATGCAGCTTCTGGGAAATTATCTCAAAAGCAACACATTTTTCTCCCTTCTGGCAGGCTCTCAACCATTTACTGAATTACATTCATAGCACCTGTTCCTGATCCGGATTAAACCACCAATTTATTCCCAAAGCTATTTAAGTTTATTTGGCTGTAGCCTCATCAGGGTTTTCTACCTCCTGGCTGCAGTTTTTACTCTCCATTTTATTGCAGGAGAACCCCTTGATGTCCTTCTCTTCCAAGCCACTATTTTTGATGCATGCCTCTTACAAAGAGCTTTGCTAGTGATCTGTCTAATTTGGTATCCAGGTTCTTAATGCCTAATTTATTATTTGCCCTACTAGGAAGAGGCTTGGTCTTCAACAGTTTGACTAAGGATACCCCCACATCAACTCAGTAGTTCCAGAAACACCCTTTTTCCTTGTCTCTCCTTGGTGCAGCAGGCAGGCTGTGGGCTGGCAGGCAGCTGGGCTCGGTGGTAAGGGAACTGCAGCATGGGAGAGTTCCCATCTCCCAAGGCCTAGGACTTTAATGTCCACTTGCAGTCCTTCCACTGCAATGCACCTGCCTTGCTACACAGCCATAGGTACAGGATTTTATCCCCTTTACTGTGAAAGCTGTTCGTAGTAGCCGTGATAAAGCGTGGGGGAGGAGTAGTCATGCCAGCACTGCGCGCTCCAGCACTACGAAAAACCAAGATGGGTTTCCAGTTCCCTTCTGCACCCATATATTACCTCAGATGTGTGACTAAGCTGTTTGTCAGAAAGTTACTGTATAGTAGTGACTTTTCCTTACCACCTTCAATTATTTAGGTGTCTTTTGGAACTATGTACCGCTCTGCCCACAGCATCCTTTCACAAGGTATAGTTCCACTTTCATGAAAGCTCCTCCAGCACAAGAAAAGGTTAAAGACACTTCAGCAATACACTATGCACATCTGGGAGAGGGGCAGAGCTGCCTTAAGGAAGGTCTCAAAGGGGGGAAGAGCATGAAATACTTAAAGGAAGCTATTTATGGGAGAAGACAAGGAGGGGAGAGTGGTGTTGGGTTTTTTTCTTGTGTATAGAGATGTATTTCTTAAGCACATTTTGTTAGATAAAGCACAGAGAATGCATAAATAATAGTAGCAGTAGCAACAAACTCCTTCAGGGAGAGGGGTATGGGTAGCAGTGGAGGCATTTGCTGGTACTTCTAGGTACTAACCTCTTGGGTTGAAGTGGGGTGTGGAGGGGAGAAAACTTAATCTGCTACATCCCATTCATCTCTGGGGAAGGATGCCAGCTGAAACTGCAGAGATGCAGCGGAGATGTGGCCAGAGACTAAACTATTGCTAAAGAAAATGCAACATTTTGTTGTATTCTAAGACTGATATCAAATATTTTTAAAGAGGAGCACAGTATGTCCTAATTTACAAACACTGCAGGACCTCCAGTGTATATATACTTTTCTTCCCCTCCCCACCAGAGATTCTTATCCAAATATTGACCAATTCTGACCTTGCTTAACTTATGAGCTTTGACAAGATTACAGCTCATGAAAGTATGGTTGTGGGGCTAATATTTACCATATAAATTCATTTTTATGACTGAGCACGTATAAAAAAGATATAGGTCTCAGTGTTCACTCTACTTTGGAACCCAGTGGTTTCTAATGAATCACTTTTATTATGTAGGCAGTTTCTGAGTTGGAAAGGAGGACCAGTGACCGAGAAGCCACAGGGATAAATTCAGACTCGGGGTAAGCATATGAAGCATTGTTGGAGTCAAGAGAGTCATGACCAGTTACAGCAAAGCTGAATTGGACTCCCGAGTTTTGCTGAAGTGGCTTTCACATGAGAATACATAGGCCAAAGGTGAGCTATCTATCTGAATGTCCTTGAACTTCAGATTAGTTCAGATAAAAGGGAACCTGTGCTGCAGTCATCCACAGATCTGATCTTCATAATACTAATACTTGACGGAAGTTGTTTTGAAAACCTAAAAGTATTTCTGTATATATGCCCACATACTAAACCCAAATAGACTGCTAGATTTCTACTTTCTGTAGGTAGAATACAGAAGATAAAGTGATACAGAGAAGATACATGGATTAACCTCTGTGAACCCTTGACTCTGTGTGTATATGAATTAATTATTTACCTTACTGATTCAGGACTGTATTTAATAATTATGTTCCAGGAAAAAAATACAGTATTTGTGAGGGGGTTGAGTTAATGAAAAAAAAAATTATTGCAATCTCCTCATGGTTGAAGTTTGTTTATTCCTTCTAGGTCTTACTGAGGAAGGATCCAGGTCATGAAGTAATGCATGAGTACATTACTTTTTCATTTCTGCCAGGGAATTTTCTTCTGATGCCTAAAAGTGTAAGTAGATTAAATGAATATATTACTAATTTCCTGATAGAAAACAGGAGGGTTTTTTTTTAATTTCTCTCTAAAAATTGTTAGTGGAAGGAAGCCAATTGTGACTGGAAAGGGATCTAACACATGCACCAGTGTTCAGCTCTTCCACTATGAATTAGGGTTAAACTTCTCTCTGGTGGAGGTACACTAGCAAGAATAATACTGTACTCTTTCGTAAGTAAGCATGCACACTAGAGAGAGATGATTACAAGTAAGATTCACCAATGGTAAAAATGTGCCAGGTACTTCAGGGAGGAAAGTATGTACAGAGCTCCTGGTAGCCAGATGTGCTCTGACCTGTTTCAAGCACGTTATGCTGCCAAAGGGAGGGTAATTCTGAAGGACCAGGTACCTACTGAAGTAGCTCAACTGATGTGTTGCTATAGTTGCAAAGGATTAATCTGTTCATAGTAATGTCATGAAACCAAGGGTTTGCTCAGAAGAGAAGAGTTATTATTTCATAAACAACTTCTTATTTAGCTTCTTATTTAGTTGTTTATGGTTTTGACTCCACGTCGAGCATGCAAGAGACAGAATGTTTCAAACTCTTTTCCTTTCAAGATTTTAGCCAAACAGCCAGTCAATGTCTTCTGCCTTGCTACTAAATGGATTTTGAAAAATTCTTCAAACCATATCAGTCTCATATGCTGGTTTAGTTCCTTGAATTTACCCTCAGCTGGGAATTCTGCAGGCAACTGTGATTCTGTTGCGTTAAACACTTACTTGAAGCATTTCATCCATCATCATTTCTAGTCCTTTTCTGATGCAATGTAGTTTGTGCTTTGTCTTTCTTGAAAACTGAATGGCTGTTAAATTATCCATTCATCTTCTTTCAGATTTGCTGTACAATTTGAGTTCCCTCTATTGGCTGTCTCTTCTACCTTATCTGCCAGCTTTTCAATCTACTTCCTCAGATCTTTATACACGTTTCCATACATGAATGCATGTCCTTCGCTACACATTGGGCAGATAATTCTAAGTACAACAGCAACAGAAACTGTAGTATTATGAATTATTACATTTTTTTCACAGATCAGGGGGAAAGCCTGCAGTGAAGCTTAGCTTAGCTTCACTGAAGTCAATGGCAAATGTTGTTTTTTCTATCTTCTCCCAAATATCTTTGTCGATGAACTGCCCTTTCACTTGAGACTGCTTTGATGGAAGATGACTATCTGAGAAGTAAGTCAAAGTACTCTTGTCTGAAGGGAAAAAGTACTCCTTTCTGCTGCCTCTTCTAAGCATTTTGGAGAAACTTGTAAATTCCTAAAATTATTGATAGAAATACAATGTTTCATCAATAATCTCACCAAATTACCAAAATCCTAGCAAAAGGGATATTCTTCTGATTTTCAAAAGCAAAATGAAACACTCCTTGCTCTCAGGAAGGAAAAAGAAAGGATGAGGATCTTTGTGCCTATTGTAAAAAGGTGTTCATAGACAGAAAAATCCTTGCTCTGAAACCAAAACTATGCCTTTTCATATTACATTGTGAAATAATGATAGACTTAAGACAAAAATTGCAAATAAAAGCATTCTTTCATCTTTTCCTGTTTTTTCTTTCTTGTATAGTTCTTCTGAACCTTTTCTATTAGTAAAAAAGTAGCAGAAAGAAAAAAAAGGCTCTCAGATAAAGGGCAAGAGGAAATAAAACCAGTTTACTAATGCTTATTCCATTACCGGAATTTTTAATACAGTACTAGTATCTGGGTTTTCTGAAAGCTCAAGAGAACTCATTCTGGGTGGCCTTGTTTAGATTCATCATTAGTAGACAAGCAACAAGGCAACAAAAGTGCTGAACCTAGTTAAGTTCCCATTTCAAGGCTAGAGAGAGATCCTTCTACAGTGCCAAAATCTCCTTTCTCTGGGCCAAACATTTATTCCTAACATAATCCTTAGCTACTTCCCCCCAGAACTGGCATTTGGCCTGATTAAGTTTCCTCTGAAGCAAATTTCTTACAAACACAGCAGAATATGTTGCACCTGTTCTTCCTTGGATAATATTACCCCCTGGATTTCAACAGAAAGTGAGACTAATTTGATCTGCCAACATCTGTGCAGCCTCAGTCCATGGCATATCACATACTACATCCCAAGCCTATCTGCCAGGCAGTTTCAGAAATGCATTATCCCTCACTCTCTGTGTCCAAATCAAATGTCAGAAATAAACCCTGCCAAAAGTGTGCATCTTTATGGTATTCTTTAGGATCTACTGAAAGTTATCCTCCTCTTCTGTCAAGATGCTACAAAGAAAAAGCTGGTTTCAGTGAGAATCACATAGAGATGAACAAATTGCTTCCTATGAACACATTTTTCCAAATTGCTTAGTCCTGACTTTTGTTTTGTGGGGGTTTTGGTTGGTTGGTTGGTTGTTTCTTTGTTTGGTTTGGTTGTTTCTTTGTTTGTTCTCTTTGTTAAAACACTTCTTAACAACTTGGAAACATTTTTCATGGAATGTCTATATTTTTGCTCATGGTGAACAGCTAGTGAACTCCCTGCCCCCTGACTCATTGCTAACCTAAAACAGAACACCTGTCAGTGCCCTGACTTTCGTATCAACATTCCTAGGTATGGGAGAATGGTGGAAAGCCATTCCCAAAATGTTCATACAGATAGAGTCTTCGTGATTAAATAATTAAAGAAGATTTTCAGTTCTGACTGTATAGACAGGACAGAAACATCTGAAGGAAAAAGTCATTGTTTTGACTGCATCCAGTGACTCTTTCCTGGGTAAGGAAAAAGCCATGCCACACAGTCCATTCTGGACAAGGAGGACTTTTAGAGGAGTGGCCAAAAACCTTGAATTTCTTATGCAGTATTTCCTCACACAAAACTGTAACTGAAGGACAGAGGGAAAGAGATAAAAGTGATAATTGAGGAAGGCCTGCATCAGGATATAACAGTGTGAGCATGACTATTAAAGCACACTTTTCTCATATTCTCTGCAAAGGAATATTAAGAGGTTAATCTCCTGCGTCACAATTTTAAGTAGAGTATACACCTTTGAAAAAAAAAATCACTGTGTGTATATGCACTACCAATTCAAGTACCAAAGTCAACTCCTGAACCAGAGAAGTTAAAGTACAAAGGTAGCCATGCCTGTTGAAGATTTCTGTGGCTCCACCCTTTATGATATCCTGTGCATTTAATCTAATTTTACAAGCAGAATGGATGCTCTTGCATCTACATCATCTGCAGACAGATTTAATTACAAGGCCAGAAATTATCTTCTGTGGGAAGACAGGCATATCAGAGCTCTTGGAGGTGCAGACAGAGAGATAACATTTCTTCTGAAGTATGTCAAACAATGTGGTAGAGAAGGACCCTGTCCCCCCACATTTCACTCAAAACATTTAAAGTACTTGCTACGCTAAACATAAATGTTTCTATTCTTCCCAGGTCCCCCCTATAATCCTGGATGGAGCAATGCAAATCCAATTTTGTAGATACTATTATATGTTTAAAGCTCTCGATACCCAGGAAAATCTTGAATAGCTCTAAAACCAGCACTAAAATGGAGCAGTTCAATGGAGCACCAAGGTAGAGGTGAGCAGGGCAATCTCAGGCACGCATAAGTTGTGAAAGCCATGAGCTTCTTTATCTTCCACAAAGACATCTCCCTTAAATTTAAATAGCTGCTGTCATTGTCACTGACTACCTGACTATGTATTTATCTGCCCAGAAGCAGAGTGCATGGCCTTTGGCCCCGCTATTCATGGGGTTACTGTCTCTGCCTAACAATGCCGTGAACAGAGCTGGGCTGCTGTTAGCATCTTTTGTTTGGTGTGAATTGCTGAAGCTTTGATGTTGTTTGTGAGAAATATAATGATTAAAAAGAATAAGATCTTCACTCTCCCACTGTCTGCTCCCCACAGAGAAATCTAATCTGAGTTGGGAAAAATCTGTGACTGATCCCGTTTTAGGTAGACACAAAACGACGGAGTCCAGGAGAGAAATCTGTTAGTGTTGAAAGTCTTAGCATCTTCTTACTGGAGGGTCAGAGAGGAAATTTGTCTTAATGATCAAAATTCTGTTTCCTGTTACACAAATATCTGTGTTCAAATCGGTATAGAATACTTTCTTTGTGTGGTGAACACAGCTGTCAGTATAGCCATAAGTGCTTTATTTTCAGTGGGATGCCTCAGATTTCTGCTTTAGTTGCACATGCTTCCCCTTTATAGGTTATTCTTACAAAACAACGGGGCAATTACTTCATACTACAGCTACATTAGTGGATTTGGAATGCTCTACTGTTCAAAAAAAGCATTTTTCTTTATAAATTATTATTCTAACAAGCCTTGTTTCTCATCTGTACTGATAAACGCTTTTCTTATTGTCATTTTTGAATGAAGAGCAAATGTGATGCAGTAAAGCATAACTAAAGCCTCTAAAATCTGAACTTCAATGTAAATGGATCACTGTTCTGCTACTCAAGGCAAAAACTCCCACTGTCACATAAAAATACTCTGATCAGCGATCACCACAGTAACAAAAAAGTAAATTCAATAAAATTAAAATGTCCCAAGTGTAATAAAATGCATTGAAAAAAAATTGAGATGCTTTTATCTTCACAGACCTTTGATCCACAGTGTGAAGGGAAAGGATTTTATTACTAAGGTATTTTGAAATTGGAGGTGGCTTGATTCCTACACTGAGCAGCAGATAGGTGAGACAGAAAGGGAGCAGAGCCGGCTTACCTTGTGCCAGGAGCACAGTCAGGTTTACGGAGCAAACACAAAAAGGTTTTGGATTTAGGCACTTGGATATGGGAAATCTCTCTGTGCATAATTCCAGATATATTTTTTTTTAATATATATATCCCCAGCCATCATTATATATCTATATTCACCTTCAGGCTTCACATGAGCTTATAATATCGCACAGTTTTGCGTATCACTGGCATTTTTGCTTCTGTGTGGGATGGGCGTTCCAAGGGGCAGTCAAACAGGACTGCTAATGGAAGTTGCATAGCTCCTGTTGATTTGCTAATCACTTGTAGACCTTCTCACAAACAGGGGCCAAACTCAGGAAACAGGCAGGTAAACAGAGGGATCTAATACACATTCCCCAACAAAGGAGACTTCATTATCCTTTACCTGGGCGAAGTATTGCATCTGCAAGCGGGTTTGTCTTAAACCACCTTAAGGAAATGCAGAAAGCAGAGCAGATGCATAAGGAGGAGGCAGAACCAAATCTTCCCAAAGAACACTTCAGAAGAAAAAAAGATAAGGCTAGGAAAGCCATAAATTCTAAAATGTGCTGAAAAGTTTATAAACTATTTTAAGTAGGAAACATTCCTCATGGGCACTCCGGAACATAGCCTAGCTCATAAGTTTGGACAGAGAAGATATGGTTTATTCTAGTACTGTCAGAGGCACTGGGGTGGTATCAGAACACTCCTGGAAGTTTTGGCTGTGAAATTCCTTCAGTATTGCATACTTCAGACATCCACAGCTGCCAAGAATACTCTTGGAAACTACTTGGAGCAAAGACAATTTCAGGGGGCTCTGCTTGATCTCACATGTGACTAATGGGAGTTGCTAGCATTCAGTAGTTGCTGGGATCATCTCTACTGTGTGGGTGTCAAATAACACAGAGCACAGCATTAGGTCCTGCTGTAGCAACTGCATTAGTAGGGACAGATGCATTCCCCACAGCATTTCCTTCCTGGATCTGTCCACACAGATTCAGGACTTCTACTTGCTAGCAGGGATAAAAAATAGATGCAAAGGCCTTGATTTTGTTCTCTATGGTTTAATGTTATAATTTTGGTATGAAAATGAGTGTCAAATGTTTGGGTTTTTTTCAAACATATGGGTTTTTTAAGTACTGTGGTAGTGAGCTATATAAGTACCACTAAGCTTTTACTAATTTGTCAGCTGTCTCTCCACCTCTTTATATTGCATTTGTAATGATGTAACCTGTTCTCTCCCCACATGCAGTTCCTGCAATGTATTACAATGGTAAGAGTTTTAAAGCACGTTAAAAAAAAAAAAAAAGGAATCTAGGACTTGGCCATTGTTGTGTTCAGCCAGCCCTAAACAGAGGGCTGACAATGCCTGAATACTCTGCTGATGTGATATGTGTATTGAAGTTTGATTAAGCTGGATATGGAAATTAAAACTTGGCTTCACATTGAAGAGAGAATCTCCTGCAGTGTGATAGTATGGCATCCAGTTTTCTGTTTACCCCTAAGGCTGGTGCTGCTATGACTTCCAGGTTTGATGATGTCTCTTTTTTAAGCTGTTGAGCAGCAGGCTAATGGCTGCACAGCATGATGCAAAGACAGTAGAAAGCAGGGAAATCAGATGTGAATATATTCCCCAGAGATCTCCTGCTAAGATGGAACTAACTAACCAGAGCTTTAGCGCTCAGATGTAGCCTTCTCATGCAGAGGATGGGCTGATTATCAAACTCTTCCTGCTATACAGTACATTTTTGGATTACAGATGTTATTACACATAATGAATTCTGTTATAATATGCATTCTAGTGTAATGTGAACTATTACATTAAAAGGAACATTATTTTTAAGGAGTTTTTGTCCAAGGCCAGTGTCATTGCCTTTTCCTCATATTGTTCATAATGATCTTGGTAATCTAAAAAATACAGGTTTATATTTTTCTTCTGTCCTGGTTTTGCCTTAGTTGTTCAAAAGCCATAGCTGTAGTTTATTTCATCAGGACAAAGACTAACCTAAGGAATGGACAAGATGTGCTGGCAAAGCAGCAGCCCACCCTGCTGTTTACACAAGTGTCTGTTGTCCATGTCACACAACAGGAGTCGCTGTTGCTGCTGGATAGTCACTTCATTATTGCCACAGAGGCAGCCTCAGATGCCACAAGGTATGGAGGGCATAAGGCACATCATCCTTCATACCTTTTATGATATTGGTGATATATCTGGTCTATAAAATGAAAAGGAACTGCCAATCCATTTTTATTTGTGTGTAGGGAAGCTACACTCAGGGAAAAGTTAATAATTTTAATGTTAGCATGAGAGCTGTATCTGCTTCCCAGCTCCCGTGTACCATCACTGACCCATTCATTGCTTTGAGGTGTTAGGCAGTCTAGAGTGCAGTAGTAACAGGGAGAAGAACTTGTTACAGTTCCCCAAAGATACCTTGTGAGAACATCCTCATGTTGTCTCAGATACCAGTGGCCGAACTGTCAGTCTTTGGTGGCATAAGGTGGTCTGTGTGGTTTCAGTGAGTAGGAAGAAGACTGGCTGACACAGTAATTGATGATTAAGTTTTTACAGTGTTACTTTGCATTTATCATCCTGCTCCTGTTGCTTTCTATACAGATAAGAGAGAAAAAGTTACAATAGTGAAGCCATTGTGAAGCCATTTACGTGCTACACAAGTAAAATCCTGAAGCTGGTTTAGTCCAAAAAAACAGAAGCATTGTTCTGGTAGGAAAATATTCTTCACCGAAAGGGTGGTAAAACATTGGAAGAGGCTGCCCAGGGAGCTGGTAGAATCACCATCCCTGGAAGTGTTAAAAAACTGTGTAGATGTGGTGCTTAGGGACATGGTTTTGTGGTGGACCCGGCAGTGTTAGTTTAATGGTTGGACTCAATGATCTTAGAGGTCTTTTCCAACCCTAATGACTCTGTAGTCATCTATAGCCTTAATAGAGGAGTGCTTGACAGTTTGCACACTGTATGCCAAACATCCAAGCAGTCTGGTTTAAAAAAGTAAACTCTGAGTTAAACAACACACAGGTTAAACCACAAATCATTTGTCAGTGGCCTTAAAAGCTTGGCCTAGAGTGCCTCTTAACAGTTTAAAAATGTGCCATGAGGAAGTGCAAAGGCTCAGCCTTGAGCTTCCCTTTGGGCCACACAGATTGGGACAGGTTTGACAGCAGCACCTACTGAGATTGTCCCTCTGGCACATCTGTCCACAGTACTCCATACCTTACCACGATGAGAAGCAGTTTGTCTCAAACGTAATAAAATAAACAGTTACCCTATCAGCTTTTATAACTCAGAGAGGAATTTTATTTGCAGACATTACCACCTTCAGGGAATCTGAAGATTTCTGCTTAGGATTCAGACTTTTGGTAAAGTCAAAGAAACAGAAGGGTTCAAATAGCTTTCAAGGTTTCTCTGAAAGCGAATTCTTTTTCCCTAGGGAGGCAAGAACAATATTCTCTAAACTTTACCGGAGCAGTAAGTAAAAATTACCTCATACAATGGCATGCAGATGCTATCAATCCACTCGAGCTGCAATCTGGGTAGTTCATGTTTCCTGTTCCGATCAAAAATGGCCTGAATTGAGAAGAGAACAAAACTGTCAGTTTTACATTGCTTTATTACATTGCAGTATTTTACAGACACATCATCCAGCGCTTTTCAGCTGTGATCGAATTCTCACAACCAGAACACTTTGTAAACCATAATCAATCTTTGCAGCAGTCTTCCTACTGCTTTGCATGGCATGAAAAATAAACTGTTTATTTTCAATTCTGTTTTGAAATTTTTAGGGTGAATGTGTTTGTATTTTATAATTCTGTGATGTAAAATAAATGCTCCACAGTTGGAGCTGAGCTGGTAAGTAACCTCCCGTGGGAATGTAAAGTAGATACCTTCAAGTAGAAATTTCCCTTCTCTCGCATTGGGTTTTCCAGTTCAGTAAAATGAACAGTGATGGATCTGGGCTGGCTCTCTCCCTCTCAGTTACAGAGCCTTTCCACAGAACCAGCTGTGACTGTGAATCCAAAGGGCAGGAAATCAACAGATTCATTTTGGGAGCAGTTATTAATTTGTTCCTCTGGAATCAGCCTAATTCACTGCTCCCTGCACTCCCTCAATGATATGTTATCGAATAGGTCAGCAGTTGATCTTGTTTAAAAATTCCTCATTAATGTGGCAAAACTCTACATGCTTTTGACTCTTACCCATAGCTGTTAGAACTGATGGTCTTACCTCCCAACCTAAAACACTTAATACATCAGTTTACTGATTTTTTTTTTTTTAAGTGGTGAAAGGCCAAAAAAGAAGATTATCTTTCTTCAGGCAGTAAGGCTTCAGAGCACTCTACATGTGACCCACAAATTACTGTATTCCTTGGTACAGACTGTAGAGCCTAAAGGAAGAGGGAGAGATCTCCCTGCTATGGATAAAATACTAAAGCTATTTATAGCAATACATTTCTTTCCCACCTGTCTAGGCTGTTGGATGCAGATTTTCAGAAGATGTGACTCCAGAAGAAAGCTCTGGCCTTTGCCTTTCTCTGTGATTCTACCAAGGTATGCTCAAAATGTCCATGTAACAACACACCTTAAAATAATTCTTACTGTTACTGGACTTGGGCCATTTGCACTGAAATTCACTGCTACTTGAAGACAGTAACATTAACACGTGTGTTGAAATAAAACGACTTCCTATTCTGTTTCCTTAGTATGAGAAACACACTTTGCAAATTTTACATAAAGGGCAGAAAAGGCACTTACATCCATACTATATGGAATGGTGCTTACAGTTATTCAGGCCTAGATTTGGTCTCAGAATTGTGAACATCATAACTGTGTGATTACTGTTCTCCTGGACTGTAGTTCCCACTTCTTCTGAGAAGATGTGTGCATAGAACTACTATAGGGAAGAAATCCATTTGTGTCCCAGTCTCTGACAGTGTACAAAGTGAAAAACCATTTATTGTAGCTGAGCATTATTTACTACCAACTTTTATGTTTATTGACTTCATTACACCACCACAGGCTTATGTGTGAACATTAATGTACTGAGAATGAGTCTGAGACACTGGACTGGCCTTTTCATACTTGGAAGCATAAAATTTTGGAAACATATTTGTAAATAGCTTGTAGCTTACATTCTTTAGAATACTTTCTGTTACCTGTTGCCTCCAGGTAATGGCTTCTCAACATTTTGAGTTATTTAAATTGGATAAGGCTTTCTCTTCTAATCGTTCAGTGAAAAACTTTATGAAACTTTCCTAATTCTTGTTTGACACTTTATACCCATCTACCTATAACCTACTCAATACTGATTTATTCTTTTATTCACAGTTTTACATTTAGTTGTATACCCATAGAAATGCATTTCAGCATTTGATACATCAAATAAAACAGGTAAACAGCTGCAACATAAAGTAAACCTCACAATTTTGATTTCCATAGGTAACTGGTGATTTTTGATTTGAATGCTGTGTATTAAAACCAATACCTACTGCTTAGAAAAGTCAATGGCAAGATAATTTTGGGAATAAGTATGGAGAATGGGTAAAAGGGCTCAGTGAACAAGTGACTGTGTTGGCGGAGATTTTATATATGGTTATACATGCATATCCTTCTTGAACAGAGCTTCTATATACTCCAAGATTTTTCTTTATGTACAAAATACAGTTCATTTTTCTGAATAAGCCCAATAATATTTTCTTACTCTATTCCAGTTAGTAATTATTTCACAAGTGATAAAAACTTACTGAAGGGGTGAGTTTGAGTTCAGATCTTTCTCTGTCTCCTTGTTCAAAGAACTCACTGGTTACCAGCTCAGCTGCCTAAAACATAAATCAAGATAAAGATTAGAGTTCTTGTTAAATAATTTTTAGGATAATGAGTTTTTGCTTAACTGTGACTTCAGACCATGCTTAACTGTAAAGCCTCATTATATGACTGATGTTAGGCACATGTTCATATAGTTTTCAGGACTGTGAGTGCAGGGGGTATAAACAGCCATATTCACTGACAGGCACAGTTGTTCACCCCTTTTGATAGGGCATTGACTGGGGGAATTACACTGCAATGTCGAGGTAGCACTCAACACAGTTACGTGCAATTTACTCAAGTACTGAGAACAGAATGGAAAATTATAGCTTCTTGGTGGCATCCACAATTATGTCTGTAAGGATGGTTTTTAAAACATTCAAGAACTCTCTGGGTATTTACAGGCTGTTGCCCTCTACAAACAACTTCACTTATCAAAGAAACTTAATTAATCAATACACTCCGTTATCTTAAACTAATGTGAATTCATAGAGGGTTTTTTCCCCCACTAGGCTTTATGTTTTTTCCCTGTGACTGTTATCACTATAGGATCTGGATATCTAAATATAAACTCAGACTGTGATGATCATCTTGATTTAAAATCAAGAACTGGCAGGTTGGAAGTTGGAATGTGTCTTTTTGATTTTTGTGAATGAAGATGTTCTAGTCACAGCAGAGATTTGTGCTTCTTCGAAGAAGACAAGATTTAAAAACAAATTTGGTTATGGAAACGAGGAATTTTAGGAAGTCAAACAGTGAGCAATTCTGATACAGCACTGTACTCTTGCCATGTGTGGGGCTTTGAAGGTAAGCATGTGCAATATTTGAGATGCAAAAAAACTGGAAACCAATCTATTGAAGATGGCATTCAGATCCTAAAGCTCCTGTCATGCCTGTGTATTGTTTTCAAGCCAGGAAATTACTTCATAATGTCAAGGCATGGTAAACTAGGCAGAGAACTTGCACTTCATAAAATCTCAAAATTTTTTGCTTTAGCATCTGCAGGTAGGTAACATTCACAAATCCTAAGATTGTTATAGCTGAAATAAGAGTACCAAAATAAACTGGAAGTAGGTGAAGCAATGTTATAAAGTACTCTTAAATCTTGAAACAGGCTAGCATAGTTTGGAACTTTATAATGTATTTAATCCCACTGCATTAATAAAAATCTGGATCAGTATTCCAAATAGAGGAATAATTTAACAACGTAGCAGCAATTAAGGGTTTGACAAGTGTATTGTACAAAAATAATCAAGACAGAGTATCATGCCTGTCTCTCAGTGCTATTCTGATCCTGGTCTCCTTATGTCCCTTTCCCTCTTCTTTTATCTGTTTTGATCTTTTCTTCCTGAATTTTTCCTTCCTACATGTGGCTTTTATTCCCTTTGATTCATGTATTTTAATCTCTCTCTCCCTCACTTTTCATGTTTTTTTTCCCTTTTGGCACAGCTGAGCCCCAACTATTTCCTGTCTTGCCTCTGTGGACTTATTAGCATCTCTGCTCAACCAGGTAATGTTTCAATCAATCCCAGACTGGATTTTTCAATACAAAGTAAACCTGTACACTAGGCTGCAAGGGAATTTTCATCCACAGACCTCAAAAGTGATAAGCATAAAAAACCTCAGTTTTCCAGAGACTTCAGTGCTAATTCAGCACCATAGCACAAAGACTGACAACATGGAAAGCAGCCCCTACCTGACATTCTGGCTTTCAAAGAAAATGCAAAAGGGTTCAGGAGGAAAAATGAGGAGGGACTGCATGCACTGCAGCTGTGGCCAGGTGGCACTGAAAAATCTTGTGACTTGCAGCTTTCCTGATTTCCATGTGAGATGACCATTATTCTGGCCAAGTAGAGCAACAGCCTTAGAAGAACTGTTGTCACAGTCCGCTTATAAAAGCAAAAAAGACTCACCTGACAAAACTGCAAGTTGAGCTGAAGCCCTCCCCCCATATTTTACTCAGTTGATGTGTACGTAACTTTTGTAGATCCTTTCAGCTTCTGTTACTTCCTTATCCTTCTCCAAGAAATCTGGCTGCCCCTGCATCACTAGTTACCTGGTCTAACTTACTCTTTGTCAGTCCATCTTTATAACTATTACTTTGCTATTACACCAAACCCTCTCCAGGTGTGTACCCCCCCGCCCCCCGCCGCCCCCAGTTGAAGTGGAATATTTTCTAGCTGCTTCTTGATGCTGTATATCCCTCCAGAACCCAACACAGTCTGCCTTCTACTAACTTGTTTTGAACCCCAGTAAAGGACAGAGAACAATTAGCATGGATACTGGAAATATTAAGGATGGATGCTGGGTAGGGAAGGATGCCTAGAAGAGCAGAAAATATTGGGGCAAAGGACAAGACTTCTGGGACATGCTGCTTTCTCCTATTGTACTTGTTTGCCAATGCTGAAGCTGTGTTTTATGTATGTTTCCAAAGAGCCTACTCAATAGCAGAACCCTGAATTTTTATTTGTTTGTTTCTAAGTAGAGGACAATAAAAAAAAGCTCTATACTAGCATTTTTTTCAAGATTGTTAAGAAAATGAACACATTTATCATATGGACTGAAGTTTTATGTTAATTGAAGTTTGCAGCTCATCTGCTGGAATTTTTGATTTAGGGAAGATTCTGTCACTGTTAAGGAAAACTTTGGAATATAACAAGTAAGCACAACTACATGGGGGTAACAACTTTTTGTTTAATCCATCCCTTTTTAGATATGGATTTAAAAGGTTAATAAGAGGAGATGCTTTAAAGCCAGATGTACACACCAGCATGTGTATAGCCAAAGATTATGCAATACACCATTTTTTTGCAGAAACCCCCTGCTATTTTTTTATAACATTAATACCGCTGTAAATGGATTCCAGTTTGGGTCCCTTGTAAGCCAGGGCCCTGGGAATATTGTCCTGCCAGTCCCGCCTCCTCCCAGCCCTGCTATTAATCATGACTTGCCTGTCTTGAAATCTCCCACGGTTTGGTCACAGCTCCAAGGTCACAGGCTGTCATTAGCATTGATCTGAAAAACAGAAATGAACAATACAAGCTGAATCAACCTTTGTTGGATTTCTAAACAACTGTGCTCTGGATGCATAAATAAATAATACGTATACAAAATGTCAGCCCGGACACCTTCTTTTCCTCCAGAAAAGAATGACATGTTTGAAATCTCAGCCATCAGCAGGGCTTTTACATCACAATTGTGCCTCGGAAGTCTACTGTGTTGCAGGTCATAAGATGATGAATTTTGGTATTGTGCACTGCACACTAGAAATGAAATGATATTGCAAGGGAATAACTGCTAATTTTGCAATATTTCTAACACTACTTACATTAACACCTATAATACATTAGAAAGCATGTGCTTCACATGATATAACTAAGGGTATTATTACATAATAACACCTGCAACTGGATTAATTTATATGCCTATTTGTAAGTGACTGCTGTAGCAAGAGAGCCTATAATCACAAGAGGCATCCAAGACACTGTTTAAGCAGTTTCTACTGCTCATCGACAATAAAAATTTAAGATTTACTATTAGCTATATGATTCCACTGTAGTTTAATACCTAGCTACAACCATGTTTTATATGCATTAGGAGAAAGAAACCATTCAGCTGTAGAAAGCGTTTATGTACAGTACATGATGCAGATAAAAGTCTAAGAAAGTTTAAATGAAGAACAAGGGCACTGAAAATGAAGTATCAAATATATTGTCTGAATCTAAAATTAGGAGTGAGTGAAATGGTATGGAAAATAGAAAATGGTCAATATTTTGGTCAAAAGACCGAAAGAAAACAGAATTTTAATGAAATTTCAGATAAAATGAGACATAATTAGGCATGCATGCACAAATACACACATTTTATTGTCTAAAAAGCGTGATGTACTTAAACCACCCACAAAGTCTGAGGTTTTAGATAGGATGCACGTTCAGGGTATTCTTGAGGGCTAGAAGAGTACTGTGTATATGCAAATTTCCAGGTACAGACTGGAAGAGCAGAGAAAAGCATGGCCAGCGAAAGAAAAAAGCTGAGAGGAGGAGGGAGTGGGGAAATGGAGAAGAAAGATCTTTGTGTCCTAAGGCTGAATACTGATGTTTTTTGGAAAAAGAGCAGAAGGGTTGAACAGTGAGATTCACCCTGGTGAGGCTGGGAGAGGCTGGGAGAAAGGGAAGAAAACATGACAGAGTGTGGAGGCAGAAATAGGAATGCAGAAGATGAAGTCATGCAGATTAATTGCAGCTGTTTGCCAATATTTAGAAATATTTCATTTCAGGGACCATATTTTTAAAACAAGGTACCTTTTCTAGTTATTCCAAGCCTTCACTCCCCAATATATGAAATTCCTTCAACAAATATGGCCACACTTTGAAATTACCAGAAAGCAAGAAATAGTAGTTCTCACCGAAATATTTCTCGGTGGTTTTTTATATTCCAGTCATAACCACCTCTACTGACAAGTTCAAAAAACTCGGTCCTTCTCCTGCGAAAAAACAGATTATCAGAGAAAGAAACAAGATGCTTTCAGAGCAGCATTGCATTAGGAACACAGTTCTCTTTATGAGACAAAATCACTGCACCTCATGTATTATTGTTAAAGTCGTTACACTGACAGTCCATTTAAGCGAAACGTACTAATTTCCGAACATGTTCTATAAATGTCTGTTATCAATGTCAGAGTTGCCTAGTAAAAGCAATACTGTATTTATGGTCTCCACAGATAAGGAAATTAATGGCACTGAAATGTTCAGTCTTCCATGGAAGCATGAAATGTTCACCTACAGCAATGGACAGACAGACAATAGAAACACCCCTGAAATATACACATGCTTCTCTTTATTTGTCCTTGCAAAATGGTTTTTACTTCTATATCATGAAGGGTTTTTCAGGGACATGCAACTCCAGTCTTTTTCCAGCACACAGAAAAGAACAGGGACACGCAGGAGCTGCAGCAATCTTGAGTTGGTAGTTCTTATTGACTAGAAACTACATCCCCCTGCTTCATCCTGTGCTTTGTCTTCTGGAATATCTTCCCTGGATCCTCAAAGATGGACAAAACATGAAATGGGCAGAACATGTCAATGTCTGCTTCTTGCCCTTAAGAATCAAAATTCTCACTCCTTATAGTCTGTAATCTTTTATGGCTCTGAGACTCCAAGCAGCTCTTCCTGCATGCAGTATGACTATGATATGTAACAGATCCTGCCCAAGAGACAGCAGTAGTTGAGGTACAAACACTTGGAGCACTCTGCCCACAGTGACACAGCATATGAGCATCAAAGCTGGAAAGCAAATACCTGGGTTCAGAGTGACAGTCCAATGTCCCATCTCACATGAGACTGTGCTGTCTCTTTGTCAAGAGGAACTGTAGTTAAGATTCCTCAACAGGAGAGAGGTTGCAAAGTCTTGTATTTTCTACATTTATTTAAGCTAGACTGAAAGTTTGAACAGTGATTATTGAAAGCACTGCCTGATGGCAGCCAGTGCATGTTTTGCACATAAGGAGATGCACACTTCCAGGAACACTACCTTTGATGAGTGGACAGAATGTTATGTGGGCCACATTGCATTATTCTGGTCCCTGACTGTTGTGGTTATTTGACCAGTCACTCCTACTACAGGGTTTTTCTATAATGGATTTCATGACAGCAGCTAGAACAGGGAGATATAAGGACTGCACGTTGATATCTAATTCCTTATGCTTCGTGAAGTAAGATGTGAAAGAGTTTCATGTTACAAAATTTTCTAGGACAATGCAAAGTCACACATACGACGGAAACAAAACTCAGTTCTCTCACACAAAGCCTCATGCATTTTAATCCCTAAGGAAATAAATATTTCAACAACAAAAATTTTAACGGCCAAGAGTAGTTGTCATAAACCTCAAACCAGCCTAACCCTGAGCAGAACAACGCTACATCGAGCATCAACAACTACATACTCTATTAAGAGAGCAAGCAGTGGATTTTTGCATCTTGTATTTCAGTGCCCAGTCTAACAACATATAATTTGGAAATTAATTAATTTTCAAGTATTGGATATTCTGAGTAATTAATAGGTTACTGGATAAAAATCAGGCAAGAATATTTGAAGTTGAGGGCTCAGGAAGATGACACCCCAGAAACCTCAAATATTCAAATTTAAAATGTAGAGGTGCATAAATGGAAACTGAAAATGTGAGTCTCAAGGCTGTATGTTAAGCCAAAAACTTTAGGAATTTTCTTTAAAATCCATTTAAATAGATACAGAAGTAGTGGTCCAACTCCACAAAGAATTTCTAGTGTAGCAAGGAGTCAACCTGAGAAAAGTAGCCATGTATAATGAAACTATTTAGTGTTTCCTACTGGTTTCTTATGACTGGTATCCAAAATTATAAGGTTTGCTAGGAATAATCAAATGTAATACATCAGGACTTCAGAAATAAAATGAATTATAACAATTTTGCAGTGTCTTTGAGTAACATTGACTGTGGTTGTATTTTGTCTGGAAGGGAAGGTTGTCTTGCTATATATGACAAATCCAGTTGCTCTACACCCAGCAGTTCAAGATATCATTTATGTGAATTTCCATAAACTTCATTTTGGTTCCATGCTTTTGCTTTTTGTATTATCTACAAGCATAATTATCTAGAATTATTTACTAAAATCAAGTGTATTTTCCATCTGATCTTTCACTGGAAGTCATCTTTTTGTTTGTTTGTATAAAAGTAGTGCCTAAAGAAGGTCGTAATGCCTTACTCTGCCTGGAGTTTTCTTGCTGTTCTACTAGCTGGAGACTGAACTCCCTCAGCCTCTTGTTCCTCATAACACATTTTCTAGATCCTTCACCAGCTCCAGTGCCCTTCTCTGGACATGCTCCAGCACCTCAATGTCTTTCTTTTAGTGAGGAACCCCAAACTGAACACACTACTCAAGGCGTGGCCTCATCACTGTCAAATACAGAGGGACAATCACTTTCCTAGTCTTGCTGGCCGCACTATTCTTGATACAGGCAAAGATGCCACTGGCCTTCTGGGCCACCAGGGCACACTGCTGGATCGTGTTCAGCTGGGTGTCCACCAACACCCCCAAGTCCCTTTCTGGTGAGCAGCTCTCAAGCCGCTCTTCCCCCAGCCTGTGGTGCTGCCTGGGGCTGTTGTGACCCACGTGCAGGACATGGCACTTCACCTCACTGAACCTCGTGCAGTTGTCCTCAGCCCATCACTCCTATCCACTTCACTTGAAGTTGTCAGCAAACCATGTCATACCAGCCTCACAGATAACAGGCAGTCCTAACAGACAGCTTCAAAAAGAATATGCTTGAGAGGGTTTATTTGTCCTGCTCAAGATATTCATGTCAGCAAGCAGAAATTCCTTCATAGACTAATGTTTAGAAGTTATTTATAATAAAACTACTTGCTAAAATTCTGTCTTAAGAATATTTTTCTGGAAATAGACTTGTAGGAAACAAAGAATATCAATGTTTCTACTGCCAGTACTGTTTAGAAACAGCCCTTGGCACAGGAACCAAATACTGAGAAAAACAGACAAAGCAAACATTGCAGCATCACCATTAGTATTTTTACATTTAACAGTTAAAGACACAATGTTCATATCCATACTTGAAAAATTACAGAATAAAGACTTTGCCTGAAGTTTTCTGGAAACTTGGTTTGGTATCATCCACCAGCACATAAGTGGAGCAAGATCCAGGTATACCAGAAAAATACCAGAAAAGTTACTAAATGATACCGAGAACTGTACGGGATAGGATCAAACAAAACTGACCCTGACAGTAGCTCAGTTTAGCATGGTGCTAATAACGCCAAGGCTGTGGGTTTGATCCCTGTATGGGCCATTTGCTTAAAGAGTTGGAACTGATGATCCTCGTGGGTCCCTTCCAACTCAAAATATTCTGTGATTCCATGAAAATTCCTCAGGATGAATTATTGTCAAGTCTACCAAGGTAGTACACTGAAACTGCACATCTGACAGCACTTTGCCCTGTAAGTCAGGTGCAGGCAAGTGTCAGAGAGGGGGATGCCAGAAGTTCAGTGTGATGGTGAGACCACAACTCTTCCAACAGCATGCATGCTCCCACACATTCTCACTGGGAAGGGCTTGGTAATAATTACCAGTATTTGAAAAACACAAAGTACCACAAGCTTTGATTTGAAAACAGGGAAAAGGAAGAAAACTAGATGAGAGAGAGTCTGTTGTACTTCTCTCCACTTCAGTTTTTTAAGACCTATTCTCATCATGTGATGCAAATTGGCATAATTTGTCTTCAAAGCAGCAAAATATATGCTTCTCTTGCCTCTGCAACTGGGTCTGTAACTAAATACAGTATTTCTTAATATACATGTTTAGAAACACTGAAACAGTGGAAACAAATTCTCAAATGTTGTTGATTTTCTGCATGCCCGAAGAAATGAACTCAGAAGGGACAGAAGAAGTAAAAGACTGAGTTGTAACTGATTCCTGGGATTGCTTTGAAGTCTAGGATTTTACTTGTTTTTGGTGGATACAGACATGTTACATACTAAAGGAAAAATTACTTGGACACTTGAGATATTTTTATTAGCCTAAGATACACTAAGTATTAGACTAAAGCTCTTCAACCGTAGCTAAACACGAATTTCTTATTATATACCCTTATTGGTATTTAATAGGTCATTAGAATAAGTTCTCTGAATTTTCATTTGTCAAATATAAGAAATGCCAATACTTACTCAAAATACAGAGTGAGGTCTGTTGCCAATATCGATTGTTTTAGAAGCTGCATAAGGTCACTGTAGTCCTTAGAGGACAAGTTAGCAAAGATGTTGTGACCCTATAATGAAAGAGATAAAAGAGGTAAAAGACTAGCAATCAATATAGGTTTTTAAAAGGTTTTCTAACTCTTTAGTCTACTGTTTGCCTGTAACACAAGCCTTTTCTGATTCATGGCAAAACTACAACAAAATAATAATGTTAATACTGCTGAGATTATATTGAGGTGGAAGAGCTGACGATTGTAATCAAGCACCTGGTATGTTTTTCTAAACTCTGCTGAAATTATAGCCTCTTGAGTAAAGATTTACTCTTTGCTCTGACCCTGCACAGACTCAGTTTATGGGGGAAAACTATGGATACATCTCAATCTTTCCTCCTATTAGATGTTTTGGGGAGCTGTGCATTGGAGCTTTTGAGTTGTGCTCCTAATAGATTTATCTGTGCTGCTGCTTGCAGGCACACAAACTGCTGTTAGAGCAGTCAAGGACACTAAATCAGTTTTTCATTCAAAACAGCCCATTTGCTCACTCTGCCCATTACTGCCTTGTCTTACAACCATTGCCTATGCAGGCTAAAGAACCACATCTTTATATGCAGTTTAAACACCCTTTGTGGGCCCAACTGGCTACTTTTTAAGGAATTGTGGATTAAGAATTTGGAAGGTGCCCTATGGCAGAATGAAACAACTTATTTTTCATTGCTTTTTTAAGAGCAGGAACATCCTTGTGTAACTGTATTTCTGAAACTGTAATTCCTCTAGGAAATCCCAGACAAAATAAAGAAACAAAATTAATGGAAAATTCTAAATTTAAGCTTAAGAAGTGATCTTTGTGACTATATAGTCATATATAACTATATTAATATAAATAAAAGTATTACAGTTGTTTGTTCTTTTTTTCTAATCACCTACAGAAATGAAGTTATTGCTATACAGAGTCTTATTTTGGTGGTATTTAGTCCTGTAGTGCCCACATTCATTATGCACTGCCATCTACTGCCTAGGAAGATTAAAATGTCCTTAAAACCAAGAATTTTCCAGCAAGAGGATTGCTATAATCATGATGGTATGAAGACATATATGAGAAAAGGTCTGGAGGTAGAGATGGCATTTTTTAATAGAGCAGCTAATTGTTGGACTGAAAAAATAATTTGCCATGCATAAAATTCTTTCTTATCAGCTAAATATTGAGAAGGTTTTGAGAATTTAAAGCTTATTTGTGAAAAAAAAACACAACAAATAATCAAAGTACTCAGAAGAAAATAAAGCAAAATGTACCAGAAAAAGAGGAGTTCTTACAACAGGGGTAATTTACCAAGTTGCCTGTTATTCTGTAATATCTATTGCCTTTCTGACCTGTTTCATTGTGTAGAAAACCACGTCACTGCTAAGCCCCAAATTACTATACTTAGGTTAACATGTCAAGAGTAAGGGATAAATACCTTCTTTGTCCAACATGCTAAAAATCTGAAGAAAAAATACAACATACTATGTTTCCTTGTAGTCAGCAAAACCAGACTAGAATATTTCGGCTTGTTTGAGAGAGACTGACTGCTCAGCTGGCAATAAATGGTGTGTCTTTAAGTAGATTGGGAGATTCAAATCTGCATTTATTCCAAACTAAGCAGTGTTGTGTTCCATTAGCAAACAGTATCAATTGGACAAAAATCCTGTAGGATTAATTTTCTGGACTAGAAATGAGGACCTGGAAAAGAAGCTACCTGAATGATCACAGGTGAGGACTTGCATTTCAAGTAATACTTTACATCTCTGAAGAAGCTGGACTAAAGTCCAAAGAATTTTTTGTTTCATAAATTTATGGATTTTTAAGCTTGAAAAGATAAAGAAAGGCATCTAGACTGCCACGGACTTGTCCATGTCTTGAGTTTGAGACATTCAATTATGATGAAGATTTCAGGAACTAGAGAACTCACTGTTTTCCAGAAAACCTTGTTCCAGAAGCGGAACAGAGTCCCTAGTTTAGGAAAAAAAAACCCCACCACCACCACCACCAAAAAAACCCAAAAACAACAACAACAAAAAAACACAAACCCAAAAAACCTTTCCTTTTTTCCTATTCTGAACTACTTTGTTTAGTATTCAAATGCTGATTTTTCTTACACCTTTCTCTCAAATTACAAGGAGCCATTTAATTCCTATCACCTTTTAGTTAAGCTAGCCTAGGCTGAACAAATTGAGCTGTCTAAATCTCATGCTGGTGCTCTCCTTTCCTAAGTTTACCTTTTAAATATAATGTCAAGAAACTGATCACTAAAGCCACAGTCCCATGACAAATCTCTCTGGCAGTGTACACGGAGGTAAAGCCATCCGCCTGTTCCCATTTGTCTGTGATCATGGGGCATTCCCAGATGCTCTTCAGAAGTTACTGCAGATCAGCATATGGTCTCCAATTGTGCTGCATGAACAACAATTTTGGGTTTTGTATTTACTGAATGCATTTTGTAACAACCTAGCTGTGTAAATCCACTGTTTCATAAGGATTGCGCGTCCACCCTTCTCCTTTTCTCTCTGGGGTAGTTTATGCTGTATATACTGTTACACACAAGATATTCTAGGCAATAACTATGTCTTCATATGTATCTGCAAAGCAATAATTGTACTTTGGACAACATATTACTGATCTTTTAATTTTTAAAAATAATTTATTAAAAATATGAAAAACCATCACAAAAATACTGATTACAGAAAGACTGCCAAAGAAATTAAATTGGTGCAGTAAAGGATGACTGTGATATTCTGAATATGGTACCTGTGGGGAAAGGTAAGGGCTTGTTTCAGTTACCTATAAACCACTGAGGAGGATATATGTAAGAAGACTGAGAAAAGCTGACAGTATGATTAGGGTATGTTCTCCTTGCCCCTCACTGATTGAGACAAATATAATCTCTGGGCTCTATGATCAGCATTTGTAGTTGTTTAATTTTGTGCTAGTTGTGACCTTTGTGGTAACCAATAAATAATTCCTCAAGGAGAGGACATTAAAAAGGTACCGTGTGTGGTATTTCCTTTCGCCTGCTGAAACTGCCCAACAGCTTACAGTGAGATTAATAGTAATGCTTTTGTACCTCACTTTGGAGAATCATGACAGCATGATTGAAATGGTGATGCTCCAAGGTAGCAGAGGTGCCATAGAGCTGAGCTAAGGCTGATCCACTCCTGAAACAGAACATGGAGAGTCAACAAATATTGCTCATCTGCTTACAAAGCAGGTTTCAGAAACAAGTTAGTAACAAAAGCATGAAGCCACACTTCACCTCCATTTCAGCAAACACACCTAAGACAGTTGACAAGATCAAAAATACTAATTTAAAGCCAGATACAAAGCATTTATGTTCCAGGCTTCGCTAAATATCATCAGCTGACTAAAAATTTTTCTTGAACTACAAGAACTGTTGTAATGCAACTTTCAAAGTGCCTCAGCAACAGCAGAGGCTCTCCACTGTGCAGTAAACACACACAGTAACATCCTTGATCTAGGCTGGGCTGTTCCACTGCTACTTTGTTTTTTTAATTCTTAAAAGACATAAACAAAATGGCTTACAATGGGCAATTAAAAACTTTTAAAATAACCCCCCAAAACACAACAACAACAAAAAAACCCAAACTACAAGTGCACTGAGGTCCTATTAGTATGTAAAATCACATATTTAAAAAAATACTAAGGTAAGCAAAAAACTGCAAGTGAGAGCAGTGAATATAAAAGCAAAGTTTAGCACTGCTTTAGAATATATTTTCCCATTATGTTTACTGTCTAAACCAAAATCAGATTCAAAATGCACAGAGCTGGTGGGTTTTCTAAGTTTCTAAGTTTTTCTAAGGATAAAAATCTATAGAATACAATTATAAAATTCTGAATCATTGGGAGGTGCAGAGAATGGCACAGGATTGTCAGAATAGTCACTGTTCACCATTACTTCACTTCTGGGAGCCAGCCTAAAGCAACAAGATGGGTTTTCTTTCCAAAGAAATGAGAATGAGAGATTATGCCAGAGACAGAAAGTCTCCTAGGAGCATACACTATAAAACTGCACCATACTGATACTTAATTATCAGAAGCAGCTATATTAGAGAGAAGGATGTCCAGGAAACATAGTCCCTAGAGAATGTGATGCTGAGATATATAACAGAGCCATTTCAAACAACTGTGATATTGTCTCCATCATATACGTCTTGAACTTTCATCATACAGAAACAGCAGTATTGAACACTGAAGATAAAACAGGAAAAAGTGATGCTTAAATTTATGTCAGGTTAGAGGAATAAATCATAGTTGCTGTTATGAAAACTACAGCTTCTGTTTTCAGGGATGTTTTATGCATGTGTGGTAATGTTTGTCTTTCATTAAATGTCTTCAGCAGTTTCTTTATGGAGTCATAAAATGGTAGCCTCCTCTTCATACTCCATTGTCAAACAACAAGTGTAAGTGATAGCAGCCTAGTGCTGAAACCCTACACCTTTAACTGAGCCATCCCTCTGCACAAGCGATCCTGTTGTGTAATGTTACAGAGGAGAATCGGTTAACTTAATCTGAGCCTAAAATGGCTAAGATGTAAATTTTAGGTCTCGTTGTAAATTAGGAACATAAACATCAATCAGCTGAGCTTCCTTCCCATTTGTCTCGTCTATTTTGATTCTCTTCAAGTCTCCGCTGCAAAAAGGCATCTAGCAGTGCTTGGTAACCTTTGCACCACGAGCTCTGTCTTTTGAGCACTGCAATTGATTTTCCTTGCTATGGTGATTGAAGATCCAGACAGTGTCATTGTTTCATTGGGATTGTACAGCAACACCAATACCTCAGGAAATGGCAGCTTAGAGAACATCAGAAACATCAGTTTGAGTGATGTTCACTGAGGCAACTTGCCCCCCAAAATGCAAAAGCTCTTGCATGCACCCATTGCAGCAGAGTATTTCTGAAAAAGGTAGGACAAAATAGGCTAATAAAGCATTACACTGTCTTTCAAGTAACTTTGGACAACTTTTGACCACTCCCCCATCACACTGGAGGATTAGCAGTAACGCAGAACAGAAAAAGCTGCAAATGCACACTGGGATCTGCAGGGTCTCGTATTCTGACTGTAGAGGACCTAGGGAGTGAAGAAAACAGTAACAGGATTTGAAGGAGTCTCTGTGCCTGACAGCTTTATTTCACAGCTTGGCCAGGATGTTGCCAGGGGATGTTTTCTGTTGTCCTGCCTGTTCTCAGGGACCACAGATCTTGGAATGAATTTGACCATTGTCAAAGGAATTCCCTTACCACCACAGTAAGAAGTACCACCCTCAAAACTTCCACAAGCCTGCTTCTACACCTCACTGTGACTGATGGCAGCTGCATGGACAGTAAAAATAAATACATGCCAGTCAGGGCTGCTAAATCAGGTCATAAGAATTTTGAATAGAATAAAATTCATTTTCAGAATTGAAAGCAGTCTGGAGAGCAAGATTTCATACCAGTGATGTAAGAATTTGCCTTTGAGATCCAGCTTTGTGTTCTGGTGGGTACTGACTATTGCAGAAGGCCAGCCCACCCCTGCCCACGGCAGCGTGAATGGGCTCTATGTGCTCTGGCCTGTGGGGCAGCCCAGGGAGGAGGCATTTTTACACCCCAGGGACCCTGTGTACTCCACAAGTGACAGGGATGTGGTGAGGCAACTACTCCAGCCACCTGCTGCAGATCATCTGCACCGCAGCTCCAGGAGGATGGCAATGGCTTCATACTTCATAAGCTAGGAATTACATCATGTTTGCTTGATTATACTGGTGTGAAAGTTTTTGTGAAAGCATTATTTCAGTTTTACTTATTTTCTTTTCTTCTTAATAAGGGAACAAGGTTTTACTCAGTATCATGCATTCCAGTCAGTAAGAACAACCCAGACAGACGATTAAGATGTTTCCTGGGTTGAATACCAGAATGAGTAATAGCTGAGCCTGAAAAGAACATCAAGTTTTGGCACCACATTTTAATACGTGGTGTCAGTTCAACAGCCTGCTACAAAGGACAGGCCAGCAATTACCTAAAGGAACAGAGAATGATAAAGATGGATTGTCCCTCACTGCATACAGGAATAAGAATACTTGGCCTTGGCCTAGGAGGCTTGAAATTAATGCTTCATTCTATATCCTGGTCACCTTTTGCTCTCCCGTGGAAGAAAACCAAATTAAAATAGTAAGAATTAGAAAGCTTACTTGGCTTGGAAGGCATTGTTGGTTCCCCTGTGGTCAAGGTCGTGACATAAGCATCCCACAATCAAAGCTAAAATTTCAATTTCACTTAGAATCTCCTGAAATCCTGCGGTCTGGGAGCAGAAAAAAAATAGCAGCTGTAACTATCAGTAGCAAAAGGGATAAGTAATGTTAGTCCATCGAGCAACAGTCAACTTGGTTTTGATACCATGAACGTTTCAGTAAGGAGAAGATAAATGCTTTATTGTCATATTCTATTCCCTGTTGTATGTTAGATGGTTAGCAGAATAGATAACGTCCTTGGAGTGATCTGTTATTATCTCTTTGTTGCATTTCCAGCATGCCATTTCTCTGCTACCCAGAAGGCACTGAAGGCAAAAAGAGCTGAAAACAAGCATCAGTAACTGCAGACTAAAACAGGAACTGGATTTTCTGATCAGAAAAATAAAAAAAACCCAAACCTAAACTGATACTATTTTGAAATTATTGCTTAGAGAAGTATTTTGTAAGATTTCCTCAATTCTGAGAAGACCACCGTAGTCAATCCCTACTGTCCAAGACAGCTGAGATGTTCAATCAAAAGACCTATAAAAGAACCTGGATACAATATATTCTATGGAACTGTTATGAACTATTAAAAGATTTTTTTTACCTGGGACAATGAAATGAAGTGGCATGATTTAAAGAGCAAATGTCTCAAATGGCTTATTTCTGTTGCAGATAGCTGCTTTAATTCAGGAGGGATTTTTGAAAATAGATGTAATGAAATTGCCTACAAGCAGCTCAGACATGTCTGTGTGAATGGGGGAGCTGATCCTTGAAACATTTTTTTGCCACTATACTTCTCCTCGTGGATACTTGTCATAAACAGTCTTCCTGCCTGAACCGCCTCATGTCAAAAAAAGAAACACTACTGCTATTGCTAACATCATACATCCTGAACAGATCCTGTCTAGATGAGGTGCTAGAGCCTGTGTGGGACACCACCTCGTTGGTGCTGTGCATCTTACCCATGGCAGAAACAACCTGGTTCTTCAACTCCTCAGAAGCAGACAAGTATATTGCCTGCAGAGAGGACTGGCTGAGCTGAAAAATCATGACACTTGTCTTTACACAGTGCCAGTCTCCAAAGACACTTCTCAATTAGCCACATGACCTAGTTAGTATGAAAGGAAATTATATTCAAGAAATATAAAATACATTTATGTTGGAGTACCAAATCAAGGTTGAACACTAACACCATCTGAGAAATCCCAAATCCCATTGATTTTCACTGGGACATGATTTCACCCATTGGCAAGAAGAGGGTTTAAGTGATACAGTGGGACTTCTTGTCCTTTTCTGGTAGGAACTTACCACCCGCTCAGAAATGTCAGTCAATTGATGCAATATCCTGAAAACTCTTCTATTCATCCTGAAGACCATGAATTCTACTTAAAGAAATGCACATTCAAATCCAAGTAGCCTCTGTTTAGATAGCCTGAAATGTGGCTGCAGTTAATACTTAGGCAGGACAGGAAGCCAAGCTCCCCCAGGTGCTCAGGAATGCATTTCAGTGGGAATTGAGGAAGTGCAGGACTTGCTACAAAAGGTTTATAATTGCTTGAAGTTCACACATCCGAAAAGATGATGAAGTATGAGGAAAAAAAGATTAATTTTGAGTAGAATCCACTGGTGTACAGAATAACTTGAATATTAGGAAACAGATTCTCCTGATTTCTAGTGGCATTGCCTTTTGTTTGTTTGTTTGTTTTTAGTTTCAGTAACATCTGCCCAGACAGAGGAAATTCTATTAAACAATAGTGGTTTGTCCTTTTAATTTTTTAAACATTGCTCTTGTATAACAAATAATAATAAAGGTCTGTTTTAAAAAGGGATTAAAAAATAGCTTTTTAACTGATGACATGCCGTATGTCAAGTTTCAGTCTAGAAAAGATATTCATAGCTAAGTTAAAACAACTTAAAAAGGAAGTTTTATAAAATAAAATTGATATTGTAATAAATATCTTTTAGCATAATGCAAGCTTTGATTAAACTCAAGGATTCAACCTGTATGGCAAATGCAGGAAAGCCAATTAAGGAATTTATTAGCACTAGCAATATCTCAAAAATAAATGCCACTTTTTATTTAATGTAAAGTCTAGTCATTGAATAGATGAAAGAAATATAGCATATGTCATTTAGTAAAAAACATTTAATTTAAAACAATGTTACAGTGAGGGGATATCTTCTTTGAATATAATGCAAGAAAATAGGGGATTACATTTCCCCATTTTCTGAATTTACAGAGAGAGAAAAAAAATACATGGCTATAGACGATGGTGCAGTAAAATTTATTTTCACCAGAAAAGGAATGACCCATAACTCATGAGTGGCACAGTCTCCTGTGAGTTATGGAGGTCATTCTTTCATGTGAGGAAATGAATTGCATTCATTATACCTTGCCCCACATCTATATGTTTTGTTATTAGCACACCAGATGGGATTTTAATTTTGTATTGCTTACTTGTTCATTTTTACCCTTTGAAATAAGTATCAATGTGAACTATGTTGGCAAAGGCATTGAAAACAAAGCCTGGGATTGATGCTGTGGTTTAGTCTCATGCAATGTCTTAACTTGCAGGAGCAGCCTTGCTGCAGTGCTTGTCTTCAGAATATTTGGACATCTGAAATACAGAACTATGGCTCGCAGAAATGGTCTTATCATTGTTTAGGAGAGATAAAATACATACTTAGATATATAGGAACACACTTTAGATATGCAAAAGGCTGAGATCACCAGTAGCAAAACAACTAGTTTACTCTTTGTTAGATTTCTGTTGTTTAGCTTGTTCAACCCAGCTCAATTTTCCTTCTACATTCAATAAGAGTATGGTCAGGCCATTAGAGGCTACTGCATTACAGGTTAGACAGTACTATGCTATGGTAAATTCTACCTGAAAATGCCCTAAATAGACCTGTGAGATTATATTTGTGCAGTGTATATTGCTGACTGTCATGGAGAAATCAGAAATAAGGTGCAATAACTGCACAAAGCAGTGCTTTCTTGACCATCAGAACAGCTCTGATGAGCCCTTTAAAGGGTTTGTCAAAGTATTTTTCTCCCTTTTTTACAGAGAAAAAAGAAGACACATACTGACTCAGATTGCATCCCCCAGACAAATGCAGCAGGAGCAAGCCTTGTGCTATTACTGGTCTCTAGACTCTCTTTTGTGTCTTGTTTCCCAAAAGATCAGTCAGACCAAACAGATCACACACCTGAAGTTACTCTGTTCTCAGCCAGAGCCAGAGCAAAGTGGGGTGGGATGTGTGGTTAGTCCAATGTTGTGAGCACATGCATCCAAAGCTCTCAGTTTATTACCAGGAGTGAGGGCAATGAAATGAACTTGGCTTGAAAATGCCAAATCACATCCCACATACAGTTGCATCCCTGTGCTGACTGCTAAAAGGATCCTGAAATTATGCTGTGAGAACCACGGTCAAAGCAATTTATAGTGGAAGCCTGGCAGGCTGCTGGAGCAGCAGGGATGCGCTCTCTCCCTGCTGACTGCCAGTGCGGGCACCGCTACGCGAGATGGAGATGCCTGGTGAGAGAGTGCGTTTCCCAGCGAAAGAGCAGCGTGCCGCAAACCTGGCCTTGGAGCTCCACCTAGGGGTCTCACCGATGAGGCTGGGGGGCTCCTCACCCCGGGCAGCGTGTGGCAGAAATTACTGTAACTCACAGCGAACGGCACTGCCCGCCTTCGCCCTGACTCATCCCAGTAAAACGCTTTTCATTTGTCTAAAACTGGAAAAAAAAGGTGCACGTCAAATTTACGGAACTCTGAAAACAACCGACGCCCACACATTTCGACCAGATTTCACTAGAGAGCATCAGAAAGTGCCTGCTGAAACAACGTTAATTCTGCTCAGCTGAACAGCCCCGGGCGCAGAAGAAGGGGTGACCGCTCTCCATTGTTGAACGTCTCCATTTCTTTTGTCTCATGGTGTACGGTACAGCTTTGCTACACCTCCATAGGCACTCTTAGAAACAAAGCCACACAGCTGCATTTGTGCCAAGCACTAGACCGACATCAACCTGCTAGGGGACTTGTCAGACTCGGTTTTTTCTCTTGCCCAATAGACAAAGTTCTGGCATGCAGACAATGCCGAACAGAGGAGGACAGCCAGGAACCCACGCACAGGACAGCTGTGCCTTGTGAGCAGGAAAAAGGCCACTGACTGACTCAAATCCATGTAACAGTGCACTGACCTGTGCTGGGAACGGCACAGGCTGTGGAGTCTCCTCTTCAGATGGAGTTCAAATGCTAACTGCACCGCAGAGACCAGTCAGCAACAAGAACATAGGTATTCACGGATCAAAAATTAGGGAGCAAGCACACAATATCCCAGATAAACAAATACTTGCACAAATGCTACAAGTATGGCTAAGTTAATGTTCACAATACCTTAGGCATTAAAACTGAACATGAAGAAAAAATTTTTTAAAATTTGAATGTTTATTGGAAAATAAGGCAAATCCAAAATGTAAAGTGCACCAAAAAAGTGCAGTGTGTTCACAGACACGTTGCTTCTCTTTCACTATATTAACCAGAATATTAAACATCCAGGATCACTGAGGTTTTTACTGATGCACTTACAAGAATTAACTAGCCAAGCATGAGTTATTTCACACAGTGATGTTGTTGCGGGGTAGGGAGAGAGAGCAATTATACTTGTTCAAGTATACTAGCAGTGGTACTTTCAACACAATCTACCTGTGTGCTGAAAGGAGCTACAGATACTGATGGAGATACATGTTAATAAAACCCCTAAATGTTAACAGTGTCCAACAGAGACACAAGATTCACTTAGATCACTGTGTTGGAAGTTAATTTTGAAATGTTTTAAGGCAATACCTTCTACAACTATTTAGATGAAGTTGGATAAGGAGGTAATAAGTATCAACATAATAAATACTTTGGGATTCTAATCTTCCTTGGTTTTGTACTTTTCAATTTAAGAGTCTGAAATAAATGTCAAATCAAAGAGTTCCAAAAGAAAAACATTTTGTAAGATCAAGATCTATAATAACAAGCTCACTCCAAGAATGCCATCTGTTTTCAGTCACTTTAATGTGCTTATGATACCACTGTCACTAAAACACTATACGGTTTTGCCAAATATGTGATGCCTTAAGTTGAATAAGTTCTGTGTGCTTTGCTATTGGAAATGAGTAGCATAATAACTAGAAAAGAACTGAATGCTGGAAAACGTTTAGACATGTAAGGCAATGTGGCAGTAAAAGCTCTTACGGGATTGCGTCTGGAGCTGGATACTTACGGTTAACATGGCAAACATCAGCTGGCAGACATTGAAAGCATGCCTCCAGTTGTGATACAAAACCATCCGATAATTCTTCCTAACCGTCAAAAGCCACCTACACAGCGTCTGGAATTAAAAGTACAATTTGTATCAGGGCTACTAAATGTGTACAAATGGACAGAGCAGTGCCAGAACAAAAGCAGCAGATATCTGCAGCGCAGATGGTTACCTCATAGTCAATTTTAAATTTCTGAACCATTCCAAGTTCCATGAACATCCGCAGGGCTGCAGTAATCATGGCATCCACATCAAGCGAGAAGTCATCAAAATGGATATTGTCAATGCCAAGCTCTGACACCAGAGGGATGTTTGCTGCCTGAAAATGCCAAAGGGAAATTTCTGATTCAAAAATTCGGTCTTTTTTTCTGTGTCACTCTTCCAAGAACCAATCTGTACATCAGTTCTGACCTGCCAATACATTCCCTGCTTGATTCAAATGCCAAGCAGTAGAAGTCTTCATCCGAGAAATACAAACATGTCAAGCTAACAGAGCGTGGAAACAGTGGGAAGGAGAAGAACCTGGTACGAGCAGAAAATACGTTCACCATCACAACTGGAGCCCAGATACAGGGCTTAGACTGAAAGCTGACCACTTTACAGCTACTGCAGTAACACAATATATTCCAATGCAAATTACAATGCTGTAATGCAAGAAACATCTGGACAGCCAACAGCTGGGAATTTTAACTGCTACCATTTAGAATTGCAAAGCAAATATACTGCTCTGCAGAATTTCTTCATCCAAATGTCTTTACAACCATAAGTATACAAGTGCCCTTTGCTTTACACTCTTCACTACATGGATATAGAACCAAAAGAAGAGCAATACAAAAAATACTAGTAGAAGTATTTTCCAAAGCAAAATGAAAGAATTTTCAACATGCTGACTAGGTAGTAAGTCAATACAGCAATAGCAAAAGCCTTACATTTTGCTTTGTCTATGCAACAGGGACTTTTATTCTGTTTGTAAGAGAGGAATGAGCTTCTCATGAACACAACATATAGATGAGTGTGCCGGACTGGCTAATGCATACAGCACCTGCATGAGCCAGGCAGAGATGCTGACAACCCTCATAGGCTTCCTTGCCCTTCTTTATGCCCCTTCAGACTTGCCATTCATCTCCCTAGAGAGGGCAGGTGGAGGAGGATGCATTTGCTGAAGGAGCATCTGTTCCCAGTCTCCCTCAGTGAGAAGGTGATGGGTCAGGTAGAAGCCTCACAAAGGCACCAGATCCAGCCCACAGGCTATGAGGTGGACAATGCTGAATTAGTCAAAATTCTATGGACTCAGCTGGTATGGCACATCCAGCTACTCACTTGCATAAAATACCAATTAGTTCATGCAACTCTAAGTTCACCTTCTCAATTACAGATTCTATGTAACCATCTTACAGCTTCCTTCTTGAAAACTTGTGTTTTGAAATAGTGCATCCTAACTACAACAAGTTACTGACATATAAAAAGCTTCTTCTGGCTGAAGAGAAAGTGCCACCTCAATAATTACTTTATGCAGAGATTATGCTTTAGCTACACTACATAAGAGAGGATGGGGTAAATCTGTCATAAAATAGTATTAACATTGTGGTTTTAACTTAGTTGCTAGCTAGAAGAAAATTCTTTTCAGTTTAGTACCCAGTAAAGCACGCCAGTACCACAAAAAGCCATGGTACTATGCCAGCGTGTTTAACTGACATAGGAAATACAACAAACCTATCAAGTCGAATGTCATCCCAGAACACAGCTGAAGAACCTCAGGAGCATGCAGGCAGAGATGTCAGTTCTGTTAACTGCACACTTTCTCTGCTAGCATAATTATTCAGGTTGAATCAATTCAGCATCATTTTTTTAAGAATTACTGAAAAATCTGAAACACTTCTAAACAGAAGCACTTGATTGTCAGTAGACCTTCTTGTAATTGTTTTATCAAAACTATCAAAACTTACGGTTTCATTTTCATGAACTTTGAAGTGGGATCTGATTAAAATTTTCACTTTTTTGCTATCTTAAAGATACAGATCTTTTCCTTGCAATTTTTTACTGGAAACCAACACTTTTTCCAGCCTGTTACAATTCAAGAGAGAACACCTGAAGCAGTTGCTCAACTAAAATTGTTTTTCCATTTGTCAAACAGTGGAGAAATAACAATATATTCCAAATCTATTACAAATTGAACAACAGGATATTAACAAAACAAGTCAAACCCAATTTCTTCCCATGTCAGTCTGAAACTTTTTAATATTTATGAGGTTTTACATTCCTAAATTTATCAGGAGTGCCATAATCCAAAATAACAGCTGAATTAATAGCCAGGAGATAAAAATTGTAAAAAAGAACCATTTGCTTTAAAAGAGCAATAAAGGAAACAACAGAATTATGAGTGTAGAGACTAATTTGAATAATGTTAAAAAAAATATGTTGTGGGGCTGCAGCAATATTCCGGCTGCACCTGGCATTGATTACCCTCAGCTTCTTAGGCTAGAAATGCAGAAGCGGGGTTTATAGGAGAGCAGTCATTAAAACTTCATTATTTTAATTACAGACATATAAAAAATATTAATAATACAGAATATTAAAACATATCCACCCGTGAAATTTTGCTGTACTGCAGGAAAAATTTCAGTGGATTTCTTAAAATAAACAGCAATAACAACACTCTTTTTCAGGAGAATAGAGAGGGTGAAAGTACTATGACAGCAAGAGAAAGGGGCAGGCAATTAAAATTCCAAGTTACATTGAAATTATTTTTTTACAGCACCCCAGTGTTTTAGAATCACTCAAAAGGCTTACTTTCTTTTGAGCATTCTGAAGTTCAATTTCCCCCTTCTAAAAGCAATTAAGAACGTTATACTCTGAAATCTTTTCACCCTGAGAATCAAGCAATTTCAATGCTCTTCATCCTTAAGAAAAATTCACGACTCTTCTGCGAGCTTACAATAAATTAAAGCTGGGTGTGCCTCCTCTGGTCACATTTCCATACCTCCAGTACTAAACCAAACATTTGTCTTGAAAGGAATCAAGAACACAAGTTTGGCTGAACACATGGAAGGCAACTGGTCTTGCCTGATGAGGTACAAACTCAGCAGCTGCCAGACTGGGAAGCTATCATCACTTGTAGGCAGCTTGCAAAAGAGGATGTTATGCCTCCAAATGAGACCATAAAGATAACGTCTGTGTCTACTCCATACTCAGGAGTGCTGGGGTTGGGTGGAATGAATACAGGAAGGAGGAAAAGAACCTTTGTACTCAATTCAGATCGGAGACAGATTCTCCTTGCCCCACTGCTCTTTGCTATCATGTAAATTGTATCACAGCCTGCTCAGCACACGTAAACGAGTAGGAGACAAGCGACTGATTGAGCCTTACCTTACATCAGCCACTTCAAAAGGGCCATATGTCATTAATGAGCATTTTACTTCAAAATACACAGAACACCAAAGTGGCTTTCACCATAAAGTCACAATTCTGGCCACCACAAAAGACAGCCCATGGGAACAGAAAAATAGTATTTCTGTTTCCATATTAATACATATTTGGGCTGCTGTGGATGAATAAAACCTAAGAAGGAAAATGTAAGGAAACTAAAGTCAAATTTTTAGGGAAACTTTGAAAGGCTGAATACTTGAAATAAAAGCTACTACTTGATGCTTATACCTTAGTGCTGTTGAAGACACCTCTTTCACAGTTTTAGAGGTATGTATGAAACATGGTCTATAGAACAGGTTCTTTATATTGTTAGTATGCAACTACATAACAATAAAGACAAGTATTCATTAATACTAATTTTTTCTTCTGAGCAGTGTGTGTTTGTGTGTAAATGTATGTCAGAAAAACGCAGTATAATGCGCGCATAGACATACACAGAGCGTTTAACAACATTCTCGCTGTAAGGGCCAAATGAAGTGACTGCAATCAATCAGCAGAAGCAAAAGTGGAGTCTTCTGCTGTTCTTGCTAAACACATTTCCTGAATGAGACACAGATTTTACATTTAGCTTGGTTAATATTACTGCAAATTGCTTTCCTTTCAATCCTACTTTCAGTTTCTGACATGCAACACACAAGTACCTTCATAATGGCCAATACCGCTATGAGAAAACACATGCAAACCATACCACGAAATGTTCTCGTACACATTAACTTCAAATCGGTTTGCAGTTATAAACAGTGAAAGAATGATCCCTTGGAGACAGGTGAAAGGAAAGGGGACAAGCTTCCTGTCCTGAGTAACTTGCAAGTGTAATAGCTGCTATAAGCTCATGATAGATGTCTTGCTACATTACCAGTCCTTCCAAATAGGGAAGAAACTTTATGTGTTTCCCTAGTGATCCACATAGTTTTGTAAACAAACTTCCAGTGAGAGCTGAAACCCTAGTTTTCACTATGTGAAAGCTGTACTAAGCTAAAAACTTCTTGTTCAGCTAGTTAGATGTATTGTCAGTGGAGATCAGTGGACAGGTCATATGTTGCCAGCATAAAAAACAGTCAGAGGGAGATAACTCCTTATGTAGGGAAAAACTGTATCATGTCAGGAATAAATAGGAAATCACAATCAGGATATTTAATAACCTTCTATAGCAGAATTTGATTATGAGGCAGTCTGGGTCAGTGGTGGGAAGAGGGTAATTTTAAGACAGTAATTACATTTTGTCTCATTTTGACATAATCCTCTTATTCAATCCTTATTTCCTACAAACTGGCACACACTGATAGACAGCTTGTTTCTTAAATAGAAGATGCCTACAGCTCAAGGGTCTGATCACAACTAACTTCTTCAGCATGTTATATGAAACAGTTTTTGATCACATTTGAAACAGAACACACGAAAAATATGTAATTTCACAGATTGACAGGAAAGGTTTACTTAAATGATTTTGCACTAACTGGTCTAGTAGCATGTTCTTCACAATCTCCTATATCCATATTTGATAATGTGATAAAATCGAATGTAAAGGCGCTGGCAAGTTCTTTGTAAGGCATTCTTTATCTTCATAAAATGTTAACTATCATGGAAGCAGTCCCAGTAAACACATTAAACACTAAAATCCTACTTTGCTGTGTCATCTTAAACTCTTTCTACTTCAGTTTTAGTACGCTTGTGGATAAGACATCAGTGCTTATTATGCAAGGAAAGCATTTTGAAACATACCGACAAGTATATTAATATGGCTTTGTTTAAGAAAAAGGCACATTCTGCCATTCTCACTTTCCTTCCTATGAGACAACAGAACTGTTCTGTAACAGTATTTCCACTTACTGAATGTAGTCCACTTTTTGTATAGCCTTGTTTACAATGACATGTGAAGTGGTTAGTAAGGTTTCCTCATCATAAAATACTGCCAGACTGATGGAAAAAAGTAACAAGACATTTGATTAAATGTAACACATATACATATTTCCCATTAATTATATATATCCCCATATAGCAAAAGAATGGCACAGCAACATGGTGTGCATCTTAAATCCCAGGGGCGCTCAGAGTCCAGAGTCCATGTACTATTTGAATAGCAGGTTGGGATCTGACCCCATTTACACCATAGTGAAGCTGGAGCTCCAGACAATGTGACGTACACAAAAAAAAGTATCTCTTCACCTAGAGTCTCCCAGAAGATTAGGAACTGAAAAACCTTAAAGGATGATCATCAAAACCTGCACAGAAAGCATCAAAGTGAAGAATATTTAAACATGATGCTTTCTTTATCTCTCAATCTTCTATGAAGCCATTCCAGAGATAGTATTTTCTGATGGCAAAGATTTATATTTGCAAAGGGTTCTTTTCATATATAAAGGCCCTTAAAATACTTGCTTATATTTATAGCTGTAGGTATCTTTTAAAATATATCTCTAGAGTCAGTGATCAGCATTAATTGGACAAATTCTGCACTTCTTCAAAATCATGGAAGACCAAAGCCTGTTATATTCCAGTCTGAGACATTTACTCCCTCCAAAACAGAAAGAATCAAATGTTGCATCTACTCATGTTTAATGCCCAGAGCAAACTGGCTTTTAAAGGCCTCCATCTGTTACTGCAGACTGTGGATGGTGTCGCTCTGCCCTTCACAATGCTGAGTTAGCACCTCTTTTCCAATGACCAACTGCTGAAGCAGGATAGTAGCATTTACAGGGAATTTTGTAGTATTTACAATACAGGGGAGTGGGTGTGGAAGAGACATAAGTGTGCATGCATATTTTCCTCTTGATTTTGATTCTAATGATTTTCTAATGTGATCATTACAAGTGGCATTGCTGCTGCCTTCAGTAGTGAAACTGGCTGGAAACACAGAGTCAGTTATGTTGGAAAGGAGCTTTTGAGAGCAGCCAGTCCTATCCCCCTGCTCAAGATAGGTCAAAACCCCAGATTAATTTACCCTTCAACAACTTGCACCAAATTCCATTTCTCTGAATGATGCAGAAGTGGGGCTCTGGAGTCTTCTGATGGCAGTTGGATGTAAACAGGACATAAGGAGACTTCATGCTGCCATAGAAATACACTCTGCCACTCAGATTTACCAGATGACTCCTTGCTTCTATATTCCAGTCTCTGTGAATGTTTTACATCTGAACGGCTGTTGGATAAAAGACATCTTGGAACAGGTTTTGTGTATTTTAAACGTCTTTGGAGTAACCCACCAGATAAACAGAGGCTTACAGCTGTGAAATCAAATGCCCAAACTTTACCCAAAGTCCCACAGTAGGCCTCTGAGTTGTTTGCTGGAAAAGGTCATTCCTTGCTTTAGTCAAGGTTTTTACATGTGTAAACCACTAATAATGCTGTTCTTGTATCCAGCTTCAAAATCTGCAGTCAAAGCATGTATATGTGGTGCAACTGCTGCATCTTTAACTGGCAAATTAATAGCATAACATGTAATTAAGACATGAAATGTGGAACAAAGAAAGTTGAATTTAGTATTGTTTCGAAAAGTTGTATTTGGTTTGATCACTTAACAAAATAACTACTTAGTATGAATACTGGTATTTATTTCCATTGAAAGAGAAATTTCATAGTATTAAGAAAGCTATTTATTCTCCTTCTTCCATTAGAACCAAAAAATAGCCATTAAGCAGTACATCACTATCAAATATAACATATAGGATTTTTTTTATTATTATCATGCACCGTGGGCTTAATACAAAAATACGGTACTTACTTTGTGCTTCTGGGATAAAGCTGTATGTGCCTGAGGAAAGGATGTGTCTTCTTATAATTTTCATTTTAAAAGGGCAAGGGAAAGTATTTCATTACAGTATTACACATGCTATTTTCAATGGTAGACCCAGAATTATAGCTAAAAAGCAGAAAGCACATTGAATGTTTCTAATACGTCAATCAATCCTGTCTGAACATGTCACTTTCTGAAACTGGGACCCATCAAAAAGGAAAAATACATTTCCAAGATAAAAATATTACGTTTAAAATTTTTTTACAAACTAATAGAAAAGACACAAAACATGTTATTTTATGTTGCTAGGAATCAATCCTTGATGCTAAAGTCATTCCCTAGTACACAGAAACAAAATATATGGCAGTCTATAAAAGGAACAAGAAATTTTGATTTTTAAAAGAACAGAGACATAAAATAAAAGCAATTAATGGTCTAAGCATCTATTATTCTTAAGGCCAAAGTCCATAACCACAGCAGCCTAGGACTGGAGTTTTACAGGGCATGCACATTCCACACAAAGATCTCCCGAGGCGCGCAGGGGAGCGTTCACGTCCTTTTGGCTTCTGGTGATTAGGAAATAACCAGTGTGTCACATACTGCAGGCTAGCAACTGTCGAATTTTTATGACCATTAGTGCAGATGAGAAGGTGGCACAAAAGGGTCTATTCAGTCTCTGTTCCAGAATTTCAAACAAACACAAGCAGCAAACCTAGGGCAAGTATTTCTCTGTAATACAAAAGTGTCAGGCATGCAGGCTGCCATTTCCCACAACAGCTTCACTTGGTTTTGGTAGCAGAAAGTCAGCTTTGTTGCTCTGATGAAGACTAGAATGGGTCATGTGGACTGACCCCCCTTCACGCCTGTAAATTTTGGAGGGTGAGGAAAGAGGGATACAATGTAGCCTTTTCCTACCCAGAAAGGGAAGGAAAGGTTCCATCTCCTTCCTTGAAGACTTAGAAGAAGAAAAACCTAATTAAGGGTGGAAGGTACAGGGATAGGTTCTTCTCACAAAGGACATGATGTGAAGGCACAGGGAAGAACTTGCTCTTTTGGTGGCAAACAGCCCAATCCATGCCCTGCAATTCTCAGCTGGACACATGGTGCAAGAGAGCATGTGAAAAAAGCAAAAGTGTTGCCAACAACACTCCCTAAGAAAAACCCCAAAACAGAACCTCAAAAACATGACCAGTGCCACAATGACACACCCACTGAACAGTATTACACTATTTTTTCAATCCCAGTATATTCCAGCAGCACTCACTGCACCCAAGCCAACCTGCAGGGCCATTAGTCCTGGGCCACCCTGGGCCATGGTGGTGCTGCTGGAGCGCACAACAATGGCACTGGAACAGAGTTCCTGTGAGCCACTGAGATTTTCTTTCTGAGGAGCTGTGACAAATCAGGCTGGCAGTACAGTGACTGGTGGTTTAAGTTATGCAAATGTATGAGTGGGTTACTGCTCCACTGGGGAGAAAGTCCTATTTCAGACCTGCAAGAGTGACAGCTATAGCAAAATCCTGTCAGGTAGGCAATAAATAATATTGACAACATCTTCAAACTTACAACATATATTTACAGAAAAGCTACAGAGAAAATTTCAGTGATTATCCTTAACATATATTTTATCTTCATCTTTTTTTCCTTAGTTTTTATCAAGTTCTGATCGCAGGTTTAAAAGAAATCCAGCCATCCTATTCTGAACCCATAAATCACTCCCTAGGAGCACTCGGGACTGCCCGAAAGAGCTTTCTCCCAAAACCAGAGGTTCATCTTGCTGCAGTTTAACAAGACAAGGCTTAACCTGCATGAGGCTTCTGCAGGGCAAGTCCAACACAACACTGAGCCTAGCTCCTCTCCCCATAGCAAAATGTACATGGCACCCTTCATCTCACAAAGCACACCAGCAGAGAAAGCCTGAGCACCCAACTGCACAGCAGCACAGAGCTCTAGTTTGTACACAAGTCACAGCCTCACCACCACGTGCTTTCTGACAAAAAAATAAAACGTACAGATCACATTCTTCCAACAATAACAAATAATAGACACTTATATCCTGTATTTGTTTAGCTCCTTACTTACTACCTACATGTTACTAGCTTTATACATTTTCTCTAAACAAAAGTTGCTTTCATATGTCACTATTTCAGGGTGGAAGGCTGCAACACAGCCATAAATACTTCTTTCTTGTCATGGTTTGAATATATGTATATATTATGCTGCTTATAACTTTTCCTTACCACTCCTCACAGCAACAGGTTTCCGTCAGGGAAAGCACAAGTAACACAAGCAGATACCTGGAATCAGTTTAACAGTAGAGTTTCTGGAGGCCATAAATAGAAATAGGTTTTCTGTTATTTTTGGGGTGGGGTTTTTTTGTGTGCTTGTTGCAGGAACAAAACACACACTGCTGCATGGCAGCACAGAAAGCAGGGTTAGATGAGCTACATTTAACCAAACAGAATGTTCTGTGTGTAAGCAGATTCTGAGGGGATGTGGGTGTGTGTGCTACAGTGTACTTCTCATACATGTAAAGTGTTTATGCTTTAAATCTGAGGGACTAAAACCACAGAACTACTGACATAATTTCTCTATTAGAATCCATGTTTACTCTGCCTGGGATTTTTCCCAGACTAAAACAACAACAGAACACCCCTAGGCAAACAATGAAACAATGTAATAAATAAACTCTAGAAGATTGCAATCACAGATATATTTTGCATAATATATGCTAGATGTTTTCTTTGGATGACACAGGTCCATACATCCCAAATTGATCTAGAAAACAAGTATGCATGTAATTTTGTTCTTTCAAATAATCCCAGAGCCTAAGTTAATACTGTACAGGAGCATAGTAGCTCACACACTTGTGCAGGAACAGCTCTTTCAGCACAACCTCGTTCTCATCAGCTGATGGAGGAATGAAAAAAAAAAAATTAAAAAATTACTGGATATGAGACTGGATGTAGCATTGCTGAACCCGTGAGGATATTTCTCCCAAGTCTATCAGCGACTCATTCAGGAAGAACACGCTGCCTGCGCTGCTAACATATTCTACCACACGCACACACGCAAACATTATGATGGTGTGAAATTGCACTAGCATTACATTTTTTTCAGGATTTTACAGCTTAACAGAAATGGTGCTAGGCGACCAGCCCTAAAGTGGAGCAAGGATGGCACCCAGTGGCCAAAGAGATTCATCTCAGAAAAACATGTCTATTTCCCATTCTTCACTTCTGGGAGTTTTAGTTATAAAAAGGTTCTAGCTCTAATATTCAACTTGTTGGAAATGTGAAAAGCCTTCTTCCTTCGGGGAACATTTAGGTTTCTTTCTATAAAAATATTGTTTTTAAAAGCCTATAGAAGTATTTCCATTAGTAATTTAAATCAACACAAGTAAATATTTATGACAAACAACTGTTTGTGCTGGAACATTGTATAGAGGCAGAAATATACAGAGAAAGATGTTTTTTTCTTCTTGCAGGACATGTGCCAAAGGAAAAAAAGATTTCCCTAGTTTTAAAGTCAGTACAAGAACCAAGGAACTTGTTTAATTTTAAAATTAACATTTATAATATCAATGCCAACTAGAGAGTTTATATCTAAATAGTTTGGTGAAAAGCAAATCAGAAAATTCCTAGTTTTAGCTGTCAGTCTGCTGGGGCTACAAAAGAAATGAAAGTACAGATAAATAAAAAAATTATTATGAATTATTATGAAATATGCCATTTTTATTGATTTCTTATCATTTGGATTTCTTATCATTCATCAGACATCCCTCTAGTTTGCATGGCATTTTAAACATATTTTATGCCTTATCACTTTTTTGCATGGTCATTGTGGTGTAGCAATGCTCAACTGTGTTTATTCCTCTATGTTTTCCTGTTGTCAAGAGACTCTTATGGAGTATGACGGCTGATCATATTGAAGGACAGACAATAAATCTGTTGGATAATAAATCATTTCACCCTCACTTGTGAGCAATACTGTGTCCCCAACAACTGCTATTTCTAACTTGATTTTCTAAGCACTCTCAAGACCTGGCCAATTGTGGGTTTGCATATGAAAACAGATGTAAGAAAAGAATTTCCCATGTAAATAACAAAGTCCATCATTTGAGAGCAGCAAAGTAGCAGCCCACGTTTTTTAGTATGGATAACTTAATAATTTTAAGTGTTTAATTACTCCTCTGATAAAAATGTCTGTTGTTTAAGAACTACTGTATTACTGTGCATAATACAGAAGAAAAAGAAACTGAAAAAGTCACTATTAAAGGCAATAAGTCAGTAGTATTTTAAATTACTTAGAATGTTATTTTTTTAGTACTGTAAAGAATAGACAGATCCTTCAAATTATCTAACTCAATTGATACCTATTTCAGCTTTAAAGAAAAAGACTTTTTAAAACAACTACTACAAAGACTATATTTTACCCATGCAGATATTTTAGTTTTCTGTTATTTTCATTGGAGTTTATTACTTGCTTTAACTAGGAGATTCAAGCTCTGGTCTAACTATGAAGTAGCTGATCTTAGAAGCAGTCATTTATTATTTAATATTTCTAGTTACTGTATGTCTTTGCAGTCAGAATGTTGATGCTGTTTTTTCACTTTTTTTTTTTTTTTAAATCATAACCCTTAAGATCCCTTCTTTTTGACCTACAATTGTAAATGTATTCAAAGATTATTCTGTATATCATAAACACCTAAGAACAAACACACTTTGCCTTTATAATATTCAAAAAATTACACAGGAAGTTACTTATTGACCTCTGCATTATGCCCTTGTCCTGACATAATCCACACACGAGAATCTATTCCTTGCTGAAAGAAGCCTGTCCCTTTCAAAAATGTACTTAATTACCTGTGCTAAACTCATAAATTAGCAGAAAAAATTGTCTGGTCATGGGTATATGATTTAATTGTGGGCTTTATCTAGCTTCCAGGCACAGTCTTCTTTCTTTTGCCTTAAATCTCTAGTCATAGATAGCTTTTCCTCAAGAGAAAAATTTATTTTAAAACAGGATTTACTTATCTCCTACACTAGAAAATAAACTGGCTTTGTGCAGGCTTATCATAAAAATGCAACATAGTTGTATCACACAAATCTTTTGCAGTCAGAAAGCAGAATTGTTGAAATCTTTTACAGATGTCTTAATATTTCTGTACCCTCTTTGCTGATGGGAAGGCAAAACATGAAGAAGTGTCCTGCCCTGCTCAGATGATATGACAAGGGCAAGGAAGGTGCCCAGTTAGACTACAAATATTCAGAAGTGGGTGGATGCCTCCTCATGATTGCCGTGGCCTCCCTTTAACTCCTCCTTAGCCAACAAGCAGGGCTGGCTGGTCCCTTCCAGAGGGCAGCTCAGTGCTTGAGCCTCATCATTTTAAAGTACTCATTGTAAGCCTCCCCTCCACAATATCATGGAAAACTCATATTTCATTTGCCATGCAGGAAAGGGAACATTTTACACTGGGAGCTCCATGTTTTCACCTGGAATAATAAATATGGTAATTTTAGAAATACAATAGGAATCTTCTCAGTGACCTTTTGCAGCAATTTAATCTCATCTTGATTTCAATAAAACTGAATGTTTCAATTTTTGAAACCCAATTCAAAATTCCCACTAGCTTTTTCTATTAACCATCCCTAGAATTAGAGTAGGCACTATAGTATGACACTAGCCTAGCAGCACAGCTCCAAAAGTAATTCCTGAACAGGTTCCTCTCTGTGTCTGACATCCCACTTTCTTAATTTCATGGAAGAAATTAAAGCAAAAAACCCTAGGGAATATTATATGAACTGAAAAAACATATTCCTTTGGTGCACTCCGCTTTGGCAAGCTGCACTTTGGAGATTTCCTGACCCAGAGAACATGGGTCTCCATTTGTCTTTTCCTTCTGTTAGTTCAGCACTTTAACTAGTTAATATCTACAGTGATAGGTCATATAGTTTAACCACATGTTTGCTGAAGAGAGATCTTTAAACAGATTAAAATTTGCATCTTGATAATTTCATTTTATGTCTCTAAATGTAAACATTGCATGTGAAAAGACCATGAGCAGTCATTCCCTACTCCTAAATGACATTTACCTCTGTTCACTGAAATTGAAAAAAATTGAACTACAGAGCACTAGTCTGAAGTCAACAGATGACAGCCTAACATTTCAGAAACTAGTATAAACCCTCAGTATTTTATTTTTAATCGTTATTTATTATCTGTAATAAATTTCAGTGTATGCAATGTGTTCCTGACATATTACCATGACAACTGAAAGCTTAGGCGCATGTCAAAGTGTAAAAAATGATGTAATACAATAAAGACCTCAATTTCATGAATTATGAAACCGTTAACATGGTGTTTTAGGTCTTGTCTTATATGTGGGCAGTGGATGTGGAAAAGCAGAGAAATAAATTGTGTTTTACATCTTGTGATCCTGTGCCTTCTCAAAAGTGAAAAAGGGAACATATTAAAACTTAAGTCCTGTTTACTCCCAATGTTTTTTTTTCATATTTCCCCCCCCCCTTTTCCTTTTTTTTTTTATTTGTTTCTATTCTCAGCAGAACTTGAGCAGCTGGAATAGCACTGGGGAAAAGCTCAGTGCCAGCCCACACCCTCTTGTGACAGCCAAAGAGGAGTCTGTAAGACTACCCTCGGAGGACAATCTGGAAACTACTGAAGCGTGTGAGGAGCTTCACACTTACACAGAACTGCAGGTCTCTACTGAACTGTGTGTGTTTCACCTTACACATGGCTGGGACCGTGGCTTGCAATACTGACTTGGCAGTGTGACTACATGTCTTTGGTTTTTGGGAAACCCAGGTTACCAAACAGATTGAAACAGCACTGTCATCAATGAATAAAAACTTAATTTTCTATGACAGTATTTCATAAATAGTCTGAAACACAAAGGCCAGATTGCCTTTCTGAAATTTAATTACTAAGGAAGACTATAAAGTAATTGTTATAAACCACTACAAATGATTTAATTACAAGGATATAAAAGTAACTAAAATAGTTTTAAATTGAAAGATGGCGTCACAGTAGAAAATAACATAGCTTAGCAATGCTTTCCCAATCCTTTCAGAGATTGGAGATAAAATTAGTATAAAAAAATTCAATTTTTTCATTGTACTGCCCACTCTCAGGCATTTAAGGGTGCATAAGACATGAATAACAAGTTCATTTTCAATCACATGTAACTCACTTCAAGATTCAAATTCACTTAGATACATATTTTTTCATGAATTCAACTGTTTACATTGTCATATACAGTGGCAATCGAAGTTGTTTCTTTTTTTTGGTTCAACTCATTCCATTGTTTTTTAGTTAAATGAGTGTTTTCAAGAGAGACACAGAAGCCTCCTATGTCAAGTTAGGACTTAAATAGCCACACCTCAGGCTACAAAACTGAGAAATGCAGGAATTGTTATTCATGCTACATTGTGAACTGAAGATTCTGTAAAGCAGGTGATACATGATTTTCTATTGTGTATCTCTCCTGTGTGCTGTTTGACCTAAAAAAGGGAATCTCTCAGAGGGCTATAAATAATGCATCACAGTCATTAAATATTGATCTGGCTTACACCATTCACAGCTGCGCAATTAGGTTTGCTTCTTAAAAATAGCTTCTTGTACATTACCCATAATAGGACAGTGTTTACATATTCCCTTTGGAAACGACATTAGTTAAATTTAAAGGTGATGTGTGTTTGTGGGACTGCTTGCTAAGTCACAGGACTTGTTCGTTACTGTCTCAGAAGTCAGTAACTCCTGCTAAAAATATCCTATCCTGGACACAATTCTGCAATCTTTACTCATGGATCTTGGCTTTCTGTGTTCACACAACTATATTTAGGCTCGGAAAGCCTGAATTTCAGGAAGAAGAAACGTGGCACTACAGGACAATGCCATAGGATAGCATCAATCTTAAATTAATCAGACTTCACTAGTCTTATATTTTTCTATTCCAATCATACAACTGCTTATAGCTAAGCATTAACTGTAGTATACAACAGAAATAACAGAATGGTCTTTTAAGGCTAAAATACAAGGCAGAACTGAGTTGCCAGAGTTTTTTAAAATCATACCTATTTCTAACTTCTGGAAAAATAAAATTAGTATTGATACATGTATGATCCATTGGTGCATTACTTTATCTTATCCTGCCAAAATTCAGTTTGAATTTAGCATAGTTTTTTGTGTAGATTCAAGTGAGGAAAAGCATTGTGATAAATCAGGATGAAAACTTCACACATTCTCAGATATACAAGAAAAGTTTGCATTCAAGGTGGATTTTTTTGTTTTACTTGCAAATGCCCACGGAAAGTAACGTTTATTTTAATTTCTGTATCTGAAGAAAGAGTATCAGAAATCTCCCCATCACAATAACGCAGCACTTATCAGAAAACCTAAAAAAATATCATGCTGTTTGTATGAACTTAAGAGCATATTGGATTTAAATAATTTTTTTGAAGTCATAATAATCCAAAAATAAAAAATAAAAGTTGAAAAATATTTAGAAACAAATGTAAAATGTAAAATAATAAATGTAAAATTATCTGGCAACAGACAGTCTACATACAATGCTTCCTACAAATTTCATGTTTTCATTGCTCTTGTTTTAATCCCACAAAACATGCACAAAAGCCTCATCCTCTTTCTTAGAGCCTGGGGGTAAAGTGCATATTCTAAATACAAGAATAACCATAGATAGCAGAAAAGTAATTCAGATTCAACTGCCTGTTATTGAAACTGTATCAATTTTGCTTCCATGTTTCCCCCCACTTTAAAAACCTACACATTTACAGGAAAAACAACCCATTTTCTACTGCATGACAACTCAAGTTTTCACTTAATCAACATTTTAAAGTATCATTAAAAGAAGACTGGATCTTAAAATTTTACCTTTTTTTTTTTTTTTTTTTAAGAAATGTTGTTCTGTCAGAAAACACATTGCGAAAGACTGACCACCAAGAATAAATAGAGGGAAGGTGGCAGAGGAAATATTACTATGCAACTTTACAAATGTCAAACAAAGACAAAAACGGGAACATCCTGCTGAAATTAGTGGCAAATCTCCCATTACCTCCCCTGGGGCCAGATTATCACCTACTCAAGGGCTCAAGGATTTGCTCAGGCTCTGAATCCAGGTCTTTGCAGTCTTGTATTTACCCGGAGAGCTAACCCCCTCTTATCACTAAACAAGCTCACACTGGGTTAAGGCCTTGAATTTTCCATTCCCACTTGCCCTGGGCGTGAGAAGCAAACTGAGCGAGTGGCTCCACCCAGGCCAGCAGAGCAGCACTTCACTGTGCCTGAGCTCACACAGCCCTCCAGAGCAGTGTGAGCCTGCAAGCCCGAGTGCTAATGAATCCCCCAATAATGAGAAGGACTGGTGACACAGATTTTTACAGCAATGATTCACAAAACTGGGTTCTCTTTCGAGAAAAAAAAACCCCATCCATTCATTAATAGAACAATTTCTAGTCATATAACATTTTTAAACTGGTCTTTCAGATTTTTATTATGAAAGCTACATTTTTGAAACACCAGAAATGGAATCCCTTCAAAAATGTGCAAAATCATTCCAATGTTCCTTGTGAATCTGTGTTGCTGCGTTGTTTTTAGACAGCTGTAGAAATCAGATATAGAACTGGCCAATTGCATGACATGGCTCATTTTCATACACTCAAGTTTCATTGTTCCATATTGTGAACTTCCCTGTGTATTTTCCAGCTCCACAACCAATAGTGCTTTGCACTTTTTCCTAGCTGAGTAACTGGAGAAAGGTATTTTTTTGATAAGGGCTTCTTATTGTTTTAATATTGTTTTGTTTTGGGTTTTTTTGTTTTGGTTTAGTTTTTTTTTTTTTTTTTTTTTTAATTAATTCTTAGATGGAATTAGAAGAAACAGAAATAAATATTATTTATTTTACAGAACCTGGTCAGTGATTATGTTTAATTCTTAAAAATACAGCGGGTATATTTGTGAGTTTGTATATTTGTAAATCCATCCACTACGAAATTATTGAAAGAATTTCAAGAAAAAAAAATCAACTTTAACTAGTCTTGCTTGGATTTCTGGTAAAAGCCAGAGGAAAAATAAACTTAAGGTACATTTACAATTTTTTCAGGTTTTATCAGAATATACTTGAGATCTTAGGAAAATAAAATATTAATGGAAAAGCATTTTATTAAGACCATAAAAAATAAGATTACAAAGAGGGAAATAAACAACTTGTACTACAGGAATATGTAATTATTTCCAAGCTGCTGGGGTCCAGTTATAGTATGTGCGGGGCAGGATGCTGAAAAGTTGTCAACTCAAATGTATTGTCACTCCAAAGTCATTAATTACTGTTGGGTCTCATGTCAGTCAGGAGCCAATAGTGAACTACTGGCATCACTCTCATTTAGATGTTTCTATCCTGTGTGTGCATTACTGCTCTGCCTGAACCAGAACATCGGGTAAATCGTAATAGACATTTCCTCTGACATCTGCCAATAAATCACCAAGGAGAGAGGGGACAGTTTTAGCCCCAAACACCCCCAGAGGGAGGGATGGTTTATTAGCCAGTCAAGTCTAGAAGATGACCCTAATATAACAAAGGGCTTATACAAAATATAACAATGTAACAAACAGAGAAAAGAGCAGTGATTTCAGGGTAGGGTGCCTCGAGAGATCTCAGCAGGCAGAGCGGCTGCCAGAGCTCTGCAAGTGGGGAAATGTGAGTAATTTCATCGCACAGATGGATAGCCCTCTCTGGGGATAAGCTCTGTGTCACAGGCCCACAAGACACACTGGTCATCTCTGGGTTTTTGTTCTTTTTATTTGTTTAGATCCAGTGGTGTGAAGCATTAATAAAGACTACCCAGTACTCATTTTGTCAGGGGCTGAAAAAGAGACAATGATATAGGAAAGGGAAATATTTTCTGAAAAAATAGCTTAGCTTAGTTTAAGCATAGCTTGGTAATATATCTTATTTTCTCATCTATGTTCTTTATAAGGAATATATCTTTTGGAGTTATTAATGAATAAATGCTTTTCACTTCCTTTTCACCTTATTAGCCATTAAATGGATATTTGCATGCCTTCAAGGTAAACGGATAATGACAAGACATTTCTTGGAGACTGGCATATCTATTAATGAAGTCACCTGGGAAAACAAGTAGAATAGCTTCTCATCACACTAGCATCTAAGTCCAAAGAGTAATATAGCAGGCTGTTATTTCAACTACACAGACCATGAAGGACAATTGTCTTTCAATGGCTGACAGCAATTAAGAAGAATGGCCTTCTGGTGTGTACAAAGATACTGGTGGAATCTTGACAGTCACAGAAACTATATTACAGGTGTTTATTCTAAGGTAAATGAAAATACAAAACAAAATAAAAAACTGAATGGTCCTCTATTCCTTTCTTTCCTCTCTCTCTCAACAGTGTTCAGTGTTCTTTTTACCAAACACAGAACACAACTTATTATGCACACATAAGTATTTTCCCCTGGTTGCAGTGTTGGAATGATCCCCAAGCATGTTGATTCCAGTAATAATTCAGTAATCTAATCTTTGGCTTACAAAACCACAGGCAACAGCACCAGTAACTACAATGGAGGGATAATATTACACCCTTAATCACCAGGTGTCGATACAGTCTTAAGGCACAGCCACCATTTGGCTAATAACCTACAAACTAATTAACTAGCAAGAGCTGCCCTTCCTCAGCCCAGGTAACTCATCAGTATCAGCTCTGTGAAGTCATGTCTTCCCCCTTCAGCCAGACAGATGCCAAGGTGCTAGGGCAGGGAATGCCAGCAGTGCGGGGTCACAACAGTCCAAATCTCCTGCCCAGACCTCTCTACAGTTTCTGATGCCCTTTACATACAGGAAACCAACACTGATACACTCCACGAGAGCCTCCCAAACAGCTTTGAGGAGCCCTCTACAACACTGCCTCCTCAGAGCAAGGGGAAGTGTCATCCCGAGTGTTTCCTCGAGCAGAAAAAGACAAATTAAGTCTATCACAAAAGTAACTCTGCAGTGCTGCCAGTGATGAAACAGCAAGGTCACTGCCCCCCTACTTTCTATCCCATGACAAGGCAGTATTCAGAGAGAATGTGTAATTATTGGTCCCTAGCAATGCTACACTCAGAACACATCACTTTAACATTTTGCCTAGGGCGCTTACAGAAGTTAAATGATTCCCACCTTCCCACGCAGCCTTGTGAGCCTACACACAATCCTGACAGTCAGTGCTCTGCTTTTTTAGTAAATACAGTGCAGCTTTCACCCTATAAGCACATAAAGTCTCAAGTTCCTCTCATTTTCTCTAGTCTCTTCCTCATCTCCTATATGGTATGACTTCCCTATGGTTGTCCATGCTGAGCAGGCCACCAAACCACATTGACGTGCAGTGCCAGCATCTGGTGCTGGGGCAATGGAACTTTGGTGGGCCACTGTGCACCCACCACTGCAGGCCCTTTATCCTTTGAAAGATTTTTTTTTCCACCTTCCCTGCTTAACAGCCCAACATGTGATACATCCTTTCTAAATCATTGTTAATTAAGATTTTCTGCTTCTGATGTAAAAATTTTCTCTCGGATAATCCACATCCATTTTAATTTATACTTATATTTTCAGAAATAACTAAGAACTTAAATCTTACCTTAAATTTATCAACTTCTGCCTTCGAACATGTTGCATGGTAAGACAACACCTGCACCAGAACAAAAGATAAAAAGCAGTTTTGTACACTCGACAAATAGAACTATCAGGGCTCTGTACTACAGTCTAATCAATTCTGTTTTAAGCAATATTTAATTAATATTTATGTGTAGTAATTCAGTTCTGAATGGCAGCACATAATAGCTAATTGCAGCTTATCAGACAGACATTTAGCATTTATGTTGCAGGGAATTTTACAGAGAATCATGGACAATACGTAATTTATTATTATAAGGATTCCTACACTGTTATCCTGGAGTTCTACAATCAAAAGAAAAAGAATTTAACATAAAAATAACAGTAGACTTACGGACCTTAAA
>NW_020955706.1:539657-541389 GCF_003031625.1 Empidonax traillii
TAGCTAATTGCAGCTTATCAGACAGACATTTAGCATTTATGTTGCAGGGAATTTTACAGAGAATCATGGACAATACGTAATTTATTATTATAAGGATTCCTACACTGTTATCCTGGAGTTCTACAATCAAAAGAAAAAGAATTTAACATAAAAATAACAGTAGACTTACGGACCTTAAATAATGTCTTTAATGCCTGTGCTAGTGGCACATCATTGCACCTCTATACTATGCCTGACATTCTTTTCAATACCCTTCTGGAGATGACAGCATCAAATAAAATGCACAAAGTACCACAAACCTCCTCTTATTACCTATTAGTATTCATCCATTTATATGGAATACATTCTATCTTATGTGACAACACTAACATTGAACAAGCACTCCAGCAGTTGCAAGAGCCATCCTGTGTTCTGGACTCACGAGTACTGACTGTGCATGGGACAAGGTGCTGGTCCATGGGGGACCTCACAGGGCCAGAGCACTCCTGGCCAGGACAGGTCCTTCTCACCCCACAGCAACACCCAAACTGCTTGTGTGCCAAAACTTTGATATACGCTTCTCATTTTGAAATAATTTTCATCTATGGATGTCTCTGCTACTCATACAAATACCTAAACTGTATCTCAAAGGCCTTTGACTTACAATACCTCGTGGCAATAAGTCTCAAGATGTAGTTACTCTTATCAATTTTAGAGATGCCACCTTTTACAGTAACAGGAATTCATTCCTGCACTATAAAAGAATAAATAACAAACACCAATTCATTTTTTTCTGTCCCACATTTTACTTTCTATAACTACACATCATGTCCTTTCTCAAGTAGTATCTATTTTTCTCTTCAACTGTATTGTAACTACTCTCAGAAATCGGTAAGATTAGTAAAATTACGTCTTCTGCTATGACAGATTACACTTAATACCAAAGTTCTGCCAAGTTTCTCCTTTATCTGCACTCATTATACCCTCTAGATTTTTACAGTCTTCCTTAATATTTATTATTCTAATCTTCTAATAATTTGCAAATTTTGTATCCTGAATATAAAAAAAAAATATTAGTCAGTCTTATGAACATACTATATAAAAACCTGTATCGGTATATCTGGAAAAGAATTTTATTATGGTATGTATCAAACTGATTTATTTTACATCTGATATCAATATCACTTTTAAGTGCCATTCATTACCATTCTAGCTAAATACATAAATACTAATTTAGTATTCTATTACAGAAAAATGGATTTACAGTCCTTCAGCTTTTAACATTCTACTGTTAAGTACTTTTCTGCTATATTCCATCACTTTATACAAATATTATCAAGCCTTGTTCCTCATTTATAGAAAGAATTACTCTTTATTAAGGAATAGTGGCCATTTATCAAACCTCTACTCTACATGTAAGCTATATGGTTACTAGTCTTTTTTAGATCTAAGAAAGAAGCTCTATTTTAAACCAAGAAATTCTAATTTTCTTTTCTTTCTTTTCTATTTCAGTAGCAAATAACAAATGTCTGTGTTAACTTTCATCCCTGTGTATCAGCCAGGCAGAAAGGGACCTGGGGGTGCTGATTGACAGGAGGCTGAACATGAGCCAGCAGTGTGCCCAGGTGGCCAAGAAGGCCAATGGCATCCTGGCCTGCATCAAGAACAGTGTGGCCAGCAGGAGCAGGGAAGTGATCCTTCCCCTGTACTCTGCGTTGGTGAGGCCACACCTTGAGTATTGTGTTCAGCTCTG